>NC_054825.1:95136924-95439954 GCF_018345385.1 Vulpes lagopus | reverse complement strand
TTTCTGGAAGGAGTTTGGGTACTGTGAGTACTATTTAATAAAAAGCCTCTCAACCTGGAGTTTCTTCATGGGAAACATTTTCATTAAAAATTTAATTTCTTTAATAAATATAAAGCTACTCAGGTTAACTATTTCTCCTAGAAGATTTGGTACTTTTAAGGAATTTGGTGTCTTGTAAGGCATTTGCCCACTTTATTTAAATTGTTGAATTATTAGTATGAAATTGCACATATTTCCTTACCAGTCTTTTTGCATTTCTCTAAAAATTGAAGTAATATCTCCTTTTTCGGGCCTGTTATGGTAATTTATGCCTTTTCTCCTTTTTGCTATCCCTGTGGCTGTGTGTTTACCAATTTTCTCTATTGTTTTTATGTTATCTGTTTCATTAATTTGTTATTTCCATTCTACCGCTTACTCTGGTTTTAATTTGCTCTTCTTGTTCATGGTGGAAGCTGAGGCCATTGATTTGAGACTTCTCATTTTCTAACAAAAACACTTAATGCCACACTGAATACTTCAGTAGCATTTCATAGACCTCCATATCATATTTCCACTTTTTTTAAGTTTAAAATACGTTTTCATTTTCTGTTTCTTCTTTGACTCATGGGACATTTAAAATTATATTGTTTCACTTTCAAATATTTGTAGATTTTTCATGTATCATCTTATCAATTTTAAATTCTATTATATTAAAGGAACATATTTTTAATAATTTCAATTTTTCTAAAATTATAATGACTTATTTTATGGCACAAACTAAGGTCCATTTTGGTGAATGTTCCACATGTCCTTGAATGGCACTCTGATGTTGAAGAGAGTGCTCAGATATCAATACAGCCATTTTAGCACTCTTCTAATTTGGTGCTTTTACTTTTTGCTTAACACTTCTGGGTTTTTATATTTAAAGTGGGTTTCTAATAGCGTAGCGTCTGATCTTGTTTTGTGATCTAATTTGAAGATCTCTGCCATTTATTTGGGGTATTTAAATGACTGCATTTAATATGATCACTGACATAGCTGATCTAAATCTGTTGCCCTGCTATTTTTTTTCTATCTCCCCCATCTGTTCTTTGTTCCCCTTTTCCTCTTCTGCCTACCTTGGATTGAATTTTTTAAGATTTTAATTATTTATTCATGAGAGACACAGAGAGAGAGAGGCCGAGACACAGGCAGAGGGAGAAGCAGGCTCCATGCAGGAAGCCCGACGTGGGACTTGATTCCGCATCTCAAAGATCACGCCCTGGGCCGAAAGTGGCACTAAACCGCTGAGCCACCGGGGCTGCCCATGGATTGAGTATTTTTAAAATTTCATTTTATATTCCTCTTTGGCTTACCTATTTGGGTTACTGTATTTCCTTTAGGATTTATCGCATAAATCTTTATCCTAGTCCACCTTCAAGTAATGAACACTTCAGGTACAGCATAATAACCTTACAAAAAGATTCTGTCTCCTGACCTTTGTGCTACTATTGTCTGATTTTAATTCTATATGTCAGAAATCCTACAATGCATTTTTATCATTTCTAATTCCTGTGATTATCTTTTAAAGAGAATTTAAAAAATTAAAAAGCTTTTATATCTATCTACATATCTACCATTGCTGGTGTCCTTTATTCCTTTGAGTAGATCATATTTCCAATTATATCACTTGCATGCTGCATGAAAACCTTTTTAATGTGGCTTGCTGCGAAGGTCTGCAAGTGAAGAATTCTTTGAGTTTTTAAAGTGTGTAAAAGCATTTTTGTTTTGTTTTCAAAGATAATTTTTTGAACATAAAATGCTAAGTTGACAATATTTTTCCTTCAGTACCATAAAGGTATTGTTCTAGTGTGTTCTGGCTTGCACTGTTTGTAAAGAAATCATTTGCTATTATTTTTATATTTGTTACTCTGTATTTAATGTGTTCCCTTCCCCCTGCCCCGCTTGCCTTTTAAGATTTTCTGTATCACTAGTTCTAATTTTAAGTAACTGAAATATGTGCTTTTATATAGCTTTCCTTCATTTTCCTTCAGCTTTGAGTTCACAGAACTTCTGTGATCTCTATACATCCTATTAGTTGATAGGATTTATATTTTTCATCAAATTTGGAAAACTTTAGGTCATTATTTCTTCAAATATACTTTCCATGTTCCCTCTGCTGGGATTATTACACAAACATTAGTCTGCCTGAAGCTGAACCACAGTTCACTCTTTCTGTCCTTTTCTGCCCATCTTTCATATTGAGTAGTTTCACTGCTATGCCTTCAAGTTCATCAATCTTTCCTTCTGCAAGATCAAACCTTTTGATTTGATCAGAGTATTTTTTATCTCATTTTACTTCTTCATCTCTAGAGATTCCACTTGGGTTTTTCAATTCTTCCCTGTCCTTTCTCAGCATGTTTATGCTTTCATTTACCTTCTGGAGCATATGGAACCTATTTAGTAACATTTATTTTAATATACTTGTCTACTAATTGTATCGTGTCATTTCTGAGTTTGATTCTATTGACTGGATTTTCTTTTTATTTTGCATCATACTTTCTGGCTTCTTTCTATGCCTCAAATTTTTATCTGGATGCTAATTATTATGAAATTTATGGTAGGTTATTATTATATTCTTTGGAATACTTTTGAACCTTTTAGAATAGTTGTATTATCTGAAATCAGTTTAGACTTCTAAAGGCTTGCTTTTAAGCTTTGTTAATCCAGGTAGGTGAGTCTTTAGTGTAGGGTTAGGGAAGCCCCACTACTGAGGCAATACCTTTCTGAGTACTCTTCCGGATGCCCTGTGCATTACAAGGTGTTCTCCACTCTATTGCAAATGTGAGCTATTCTTGGCCTTGTGTGCTGTGACAACTGTTTTACCTATTTCTTTCTAGTGGATCTTTTCAAAGCCTCACACCCACACACTAATCAGTATTTACCTGAAGACTCAGGGTGGGGGGTTCCCTATATATTTTTAAACTCTCTCTAGGTAGTTCCCTATCCTTTGGTATAGTGCCTTATAGGCTACAAATATCTTGGCTTACCCAGTTTCTCTATTCTGTCTCCTCAACCCAAAGAGACTATTGAGCTTCCACCTAAGTTTCTCCTTTATGTAGAGACCTTGAAAACCTCTAGGCCATAAGCTAAGGCAACTAAATGGCTACCTTGTTTGTCTCCCCTCTATGGAAATCTCTGTTCTTTTTTCTTTTCTTTTCTTTTTTTTTTTAGTTGTTTATTAAGAGAAACTATTCCATAACCCAGTGTTTGTGTTTCATAGCTCAGGAACACAGAACAGTCAGTGACAAGCTTCAACGAAACGCAACCCAAAGAAATTCTTTGTATTCCAAATTCACTTTGCACTCTGAAAGATACCAGCCTTCTTTACCTCCTCAAAATCTTTCATAGAATCATAATTTCTGTAGAAATCTGCATATGCCTTCTTTCTTGGTTCAGCCACAGCAAATTTATAGAAAGCTGCAACCCCAGGGATACAGCAAAGGCTCCAACGATATGAAATTGCAGACTCTCGGCCAGAGGCCTCGAATCTGAGGTTTCATCAAAGCACTTGAAGTCATGGTAATTATTCTCCTTAACACCTACCTGAAACCTAACGTCCTTCCTAACAGAAATGGACGGCGCCCCAGCAGTTGGAATCTTTGCTCTTAATACCTGCTAATTTCTAAAAAATGTTTTTTTTATTTATTTTTCCAGTGTATTTGCTTAAGGCAAGAGGATAAATCCACTCCCTGTGATTCCATAATGGCTAAAGCCAAGGTTAATATTTAAATTTATAAGAAGCAAAACAAAAAAAGCGAATTTTTAAAACCTGCTCTGATTTTAATATAGACTTATAGGACAAAACTTCCAATGAAATTAAAAGAACCTTTCATTTAAAATATTGTTTTTTATACTTTTAAGATCTTTTTCTTAAATACTTTTAAGATCTTGATTAGTGAATCACACAGTGCTTAGTAACCAAAAACCTTAAAAACAAAGTATGAAAAAAAAGTATGCAGCTATGAAAACAAGGGACATTCTTTTTTAGCATGCTTACAAAGATCACATGCACATATTTATAAACTATACCACGTATTATTATAGTTACTCAATATAGTCTGCTGTTTTAAGTAACTGAAAGCATCATTACAAAGACATGACATATTTTATCTTATAAGCAAGCAAAACCACATACACTTCCTAGTTCTAATCATTGAATTAGAAATCATGACCCTACTAATCCCCAGATTACAGTTACCAGATACCATTTCACACTGGAAGAAGCCACAATTCCTAAGAAAAAAAAATTTATTCTAAATTTGAAACAAAAAAATACAAGATTAATAGTTATACTTTTTAAAATAACAGATAGAAAGGAAGATATCCAAGACTATTATCACCAAAGAACACAGGAATCAAGAAAAGGAGGCTCATGGACCAAAATGGGAGAATTTGAAAATCAATAAGGACAACAACTTCAATGTACTGAAGCACAAATACGTTTAAATTTTCAAGTACATAGTGAAACTAAAAGCAAGAACAAATTGGTCACCATTGGAATTACTACAGAACACTCCTTTAGAGTAAACACTAAAATAAAAGCAAAGAATCATTTATTCTTTCCTTTATTAACTATACTACTATTTAACCAAATAGCAGGAGAGAAGTTTTCTTTTTTTTATCAAGTGTCTGAGCGGAATTACAGAATCAGAACATCTTCATTTTGCAACCTCTATGCATTGATAAATCTAGGCCTTGAACAGCACCGGCTGCTAACCTCACAGACATGAACTCTCCAACTGATATAAGGGTACCAGCATCATTTAAGAAGTCTGGCTTAAAATGAAAAATGAATCCAAATTTGATCAAGCCTCAGTAAACCAGTTTATAGAAAATCTAAGGACAAAAAAAGATGTGAAACACAAGAGGGATGGAACCAGAAAAATCTAGTCTTTGAGAAACTCTAGAAGAGTTCTAGAATGCCTCTAGAAGAATGAGAAACTGGGAACACTGGTACCAGGAGTTAAGGGACGGGATAGCCAAATGACAGAGGTGGAAAAGAGATTTTCTTTAATCTTTTGAGCTATGTGATTATCTATTATATAAAAGTAAAAAAGTCTTTTATTGCAATTACAAAGGTTGCCTCAACTAAAATCACCAACTAAGTTCTTAGAGAAGTTGCTCTGAATTAGAAAAATGATAAAAATGTTTGATTAGCAAAAACAATCTTATTACCTCATCATATGTGTATCTGTAGTCGGCTTTCTTTGATTTGAGGTCCCATAACACTACTGTTCCAGATTCAAAGCCAATCAAAAGCTGTAAGAAAAGAAAATGCCACATGACCTAGGATTGATATTATGTGAAACATTTATTTGATGACAATAAAGATAACTATTATCATTCATATGCTTCAAGTATAAAGTTATAATTAAACATCACATTGCCAATCACAGGAATGACAAATGAGAATACTGCACTGCATGTTTATATGTCTTTGATGATTAGGGACTTAACATATATAACTAATCATTGAGAAAGAAAATAGTATCATTTTGAAGTCCTGAGTATACATTTTCATTAATATGACATAAATTACTAATAAAAATTAACATTTGTGTATGCTTTAGAGTTTATAAACTTTCCTAATTCAACACATTATCAGGCAATATCATTTACTCATATATCTACTGAAGGTTCTAATCCAGACTAGATTCCTCTCATAAGATTCAGACCCATAATTCCAGTGGCAACAGCTCCCTTTATCTACTCCACAAGAATGTCAATGTAAATGTGTCTAAAAGTGAATTCATTATTTTTTCCCTGCCCTCGTTTTCTGGTGTTCCCTAACTGCAATGTCTCTCTCAGTATTCCCTAGTGCTCATTAAGTCACTCAGACAAAAACCTTGGGGTGGGAGGGTCATCCTTAACTCTACTGTCTCCCTTGTCAGGTAAAATCATCAATTTTAAAACTACACTCTATTATCTTTCTACTTTCCCCCACCCCCAATACCTCTCTTCTAGTTTAAGACACAAAGTTTTCTCTTCTGGTCCCCTGGTCTCCCTGACTCCAGTCTTGCTCTTTTTAAATCCATTCCCGACTGTAGCTAGTGTTTACCAATTCTAAAATGCATGATCATGTAATTCATGCTTTTATTTAAAAAAATTTTAATGCCAAAAAAAATTTTTTTTAATGCCTTACTATAACTGTTAGGATAGAGTACAAACTGAGTAACATGACCTAGAAGATTTATCATGGTCTGACCTCTGCTTACCTCTACAGCCTTGTCCCTTGTCACATCCCTCTTACC
Source organism: Vulpes lagopus (assembly GCF_018345385.1). Taxonomy (NCBI): domain Eukaryota; kingdom Metazoa; phylum Chordata; class Mammalia; order Carnivora; family Canidae; genus Vulpes; species Vulpes lagopus. The sequence goes on along the minus strand of NC_054825.1, from coordinate 95,433,682 downwards.
CAGTACACTCCAGCACATCTTTCAGTTCATGCTTTCTCTTATCTTTGCTGTCTTCCTACCTGGGCCATATCTGAAGTCATCCTCTTTACCTGATCAATCCCACTAATCCTTCCAATGTTGTTTTAGCCATCACTTCCTCTGGGTAGCCTTCCTTGACCTACCAAATGTAAATCAATCTCATTTCCATGTACTCCAACAGTACTCTGTATATTTTTTAATCTGAAGGGTCAGCACACAATAATGGCTTTTTCCTTAGCTGAACTCTCAATCTCTCTCTCTCTCTCTTTTTTTTTAAAGATTTTATTTATTTACATGAGAGACAAAGCAAGAGACAAATCACAAGTAGAGGGGGAGAGACAGAGGGAGAGGGAGAAGCAGACTCCCTGCTGAGCAGAGAGCCTGACTCTGAAATAAAGACCTGAACTAAAGGCAAACACTTAACTGACTGAGCCACCCAGGCACCCTTGAATTCTCATATCGACTATAACACTAGTCTATTTAGGCAAGAACTGGTTTTATTTTGTTCATCACCAAAAGACACAGAGCCTGACTGATATGTTGCAGGTACTTAATACATTTTTATGTGAATGAGTAAATTACAGAATGGAATGCATGTTCTTATTTTACAAACTGTCCACTGTCTGTCCAACCTCTGCTGCCCACAACCCTTCAGCCTGGCATTTTTCAAATCTCAATATTCCCTTTGCTTGAAACTTCCCTTTTATTCATTCAGTGATTTCCTATTCATTTTTAAGTCTCAATTTAGCATTGCTCCCTTGAGTAAGCCCATCCCCAATTCTTCTAGATAGACTAAGATCCTCCACCTATGCTAGCACATGTGTTTTCATCTATATGTCTCTAATATCCTGCTGAGTGCACAGTAGACACTCAATAAATACCTATTTAATGAATATTTAAATGATTAGTAGAGAGCCAATATTTCTTCATGCAATTGGGGGTATGAACAAAGCTTGAGGTAGTCTCAGTAATTTTAATGAAATAGCAATTTAGAGGATTTCAGACTAAAGGGGCACTTGGAGGGGCAATCACTAAAGCTAACAAAACTCCCCACCTCAGTAGGAAGTACATTTAATTTTGCTAACACAAACTTCTTTCCTAGCAATGTGAGATATATACTCCTTCCAGGAAAAAACTGGTATTTTTTTCCTTTGTCTTTTCCTAGTCCTTCTAAATACCTTAAATACATGACATAGCTTTTTTTGATGGGGAAATAATAGAGAAATTTTAGGAATAAGAGATGGAAAAGGATAAAATGTAAGAGCTGATGTACAGTGTAAACAGCACTGGACTGCTCAGGACACATGTCACTTGAGCTCTAGTCTTAGATCTGTTACTTGGTAGCCATGTAACATTAAGGAAATAATTTTACCCAACCAGGTGTTAATAACATAAGAGAGTTATAATAAGCTTTAACCCCACTAGACAGCTCTAACATCCTTAAGAATGTCAGAAATCTATGCCAACAGGTTAGACTTTCATCCACGTAATCTCCTAAACGTTAAAAAATAGAAGAGCTAACTTAAAGATATGGTATTTAAACTTGGGAAATTCTTTCAATGTTTATTCTTATTAGAATCTTTTATAATTCAGAGATGTTAATTTATATACTGTTGACTAAGTTTCCTTTTATTTTTTCTCTCATAAAAAGCATTAGTAAGTATACCAAATATGAATATAACTCTACAACATTAATAATTCTGAGGTTGAAATCAGAGCAATCCATATTCAAAATCCCAGCTCCATCAACATCTAGCTTTGTACCTCTGGAACATATAATGACACCAAGTCTTTGTCTCATCATCTGTAAATTACAGCAGATAAATAACTTAAAAATTGTTAAATGATCAAATAAAATAGTGCATAAGAGGTAGAAAGCACAGTGCCCAAAACAAAGCAGAATTCAGTGAGTGGTAGTTTTTACTGGTAGCATCATGAGCAATTTTACACTAATACCTAACCTTCCCTAGCTAAAACCTTTGCTTAATGTTGTGGCAGCTACTGTAAGGTTAGCTTTGGAGGAACCTGCCCTGTCATCTTATACCTTTCTTTAGCGACACACTGTCACAAAGATTTTTGGAAACAGTAGAGATACACTGATATAAAGTGGATTTTTCTATTAGAAACCAAAGGTTAGACAATTTGATCTATTCTAGTATTTCAAAAATGTTTGAATGAGGTTAATTCTGGGAACTAAGGAGAATAACAAGTTTCAAAAAATGATGATTAAAATAAGCAGTTTTATATAATTTATTTACATAATAAATTAAGTCTATATTGAGGCATTATTATTTATATGTCGGATGCTGTGGGAAACATAAACCTTTATAAATATTATCTCTATGCTATAGGAGTCTTTCAAGTTCAGGGAAGGTGAGACATACATATTTCTAATACATGACAATATGTGACAAAAACTATAAAACTTGTACAACTAAAATGCTAATGAATTTGGAAGTAAGAGAAAGCATTTTTAGTCAGGATGGTCAGCAAAGATGTCATGAAAGATAAACATTTAATCTGAGCCACAAAATGTGGGTAGGAATTCAGCAGAGAGAGAATAGTGGGAAAGCATTCCAAACAGAGGGACTCACAGAAAGGAGGTATGGAGGTAATAAAGAGTAGCTCACTTTTGGGAAACTATTTGCTTCAGCACAACATTCAAGTAAAGATGTTCTGAAATACAATGAAACCTAAGGCCATGTTTTAAGGAAACTTTTATTTGTCAGCTACTGCAGAATCACTGAAAGCTTTCCCACAGGAGAGCAATAGTAGTAAAACAGCATTCTAGGAAGACTGATGTGGAAATGGCTCATGAATGGGTTGGAATACCTTAAACTTTAGTGGTCATAATGACATTGAATAGAAAAGAGACATTTCAAAGAAAGGACTGAAATGTCTTAGAGACTGAATCCAGGTAGAAGGGAGGGAAGATGCAACCTTCTTGCCATGCCTTCCACCCAAAGTCTTGGCTTCTAAACAAATACTTTATAGCAAAGAAAACAGAGGTACAGGTGACTATAACTTGCTTCCTGTGAAGTTTCTCTCAAAACATACTTCTGTCTGATTACAAGCAAACTTCAAACAGTATAGCTATCCTTTTGTTTTCCTAGTGGCAAATAAGAGAATAGTGTTAACATAACATACAGGCTGGACCACTCCCACCAACTGAGGGAAGAAAAAAACCTTCACAAAATCTAGAAATCTCATTTCACTGATTTCTGATAGTAATAAACTTTCTAATGGTTATGTAGGCCAGTATAAAAAATTATGTAAGTAGAAAAGTATCATTAAATATAACTACTTAAGAGACATTTGAATTAGGAAAGAGATTCATGGAAAAGGAAATTTTATTATTTTTAAATGTATTAACAAACCTAAATAACAACTAAATATTGATTTATGAAACTAGTTTGAATATAAAAAATGAAATACTATTTTTAAAAAATATCTACATTATTAATCTAAGATAATATCTATGAAGAAAAGTTTAAGGGAGATGAGACACAGACAACTCTAACGTCAGGCATTATATGATAAATGCTACAAAAAATTGTATAACTAAAGTGTTAAAAATAATTCAAAACCAAAACAGTTTTTGCCAGGATTACCAGAAAATCTTAATAGGCCAAAAGTAAATTAGTAACTTTTAATTGTGCTTATTAAATTTTATTTGTCTTAGGGTTTTTTGTTCTTTAAAACTGTAAATGATTCTAATCCTTTCACTTTTTCTTCATAATGTATAAACCAGTGAACATCTCTGATGTACAACCTTTATTAGAAATCTCAATTTTGCAAGGTACATGTATGTGGTACTGGAACGGTTCGTATATTTATAAAAATACCAAAATGTATGCATTTAATAAATATATATATTTTTTTAAATTCTACCTTTCCTTCATCCATTGGGTTATCACTTATATGGACAACTGGTCCTGGATGAGATTTAGACGACCTAAAATAGAAAGTTAGCAGGGTTTTTTTCTCAATTAAAAATTTCAATTCAACTATATATTCATCACAATGAAGACAATGAATGGAAAATAAAGATACATTTATAAAAGAGGAAAAGATTCAGTAAGTGATTAATTAGAGATGTATAGTTCTTAATATGGATAAGATAGGACTCAGAGTAAAACTATGGGTGGGTGGATGGGTTAATAGGTGATCAGGATTAAGGAGTGCATTTGTAATGAGCACTGGGTGTACTGAGGTGTTGAAATACCATATTGGGTGTGCACATGAAACTAACATTACACTGTGTGTTAACTAACTGGAATTTAAATAAAAACAAAAAAAAAACAGGAATCAGAAAAAAATACAGTGACATTGATACAAGTATACTTTTGATATAGGCAAAAATCTTCAATTTTGTATTTTAGCATCAAAAAAACCCCTATTCTCATGCTATAATCCTCAGAATTAATATTTTTAAATAAAGCACCATCTAAAATATTACTATCTTACTTTACTCAACCCTTGCCTCCAATTGGAGCATTCATCCAGGTCCATAGCTCACATGAAACATAGGAAAAATTCTATTATGTTCTTTTAAATGTCAACAGAAGTAATGCCACTGTACTTGGTCAGAGAAAAACAAGTCATACAGCTAAGAATGGAGCTGAACTTATGCCTATACAGTAGGAATAAGCACCTCACTATTCATTCATAAATTCCAAGGGTTGAGACACCACCAGTCCACTTCATGAGAAACCTTTGTGAAACTATACAGACATCTGCACTAGGCCTACCCACTGGATGTTGTGATCAACTCAGAACAGCAAAAACGCACACTATGTACCAAGAAACTGAGATATACATCCCTGCCACAGGAAGGAAAGCCAGCCATAATACATTATTGCTGGTACTTAAGAGAGATGCTACAAATTTATCTTTATGTCAAATTCTGTGCAATGCAACAATACAGAACCATTTTTTTAAAAAAAAGAAATACCAAAAATGAATCTTACTGATATCCTTTGATTTTTACATCTAAATAATATAAGAAAAAATTGAGATGAGATGTAAAGATAAGATTCTAAAACAGAGTGCAAAGTTAGTGCTAAAGATCCTTAGGGCCTTATAGCTCAGCCCAGCCCTGTTCTTGTTACTGTTAAATGAAAACAATCATTTTATCAAAATTAAAGACAATTAACTTTCAAATTCTGTAATGTTACATTGCAAACATTTACATTATATTTGTTGATTATTAAAACACATCAAGTAATGGATTAGATCAATGTTTTCTAAACATTGGTGGCAACACATCAGTGGGTTGTGAAATCAATTTAGTGGGGCATGTGCAGCATTTGGAAGAAAAATAACCAGAAGATAAAAATACAGAAAAAAAAAAAAAAAAAACTGGAGTGTTTTTCACCAAAGAATTGTTTCACTAAACTTGTGCTATAGTTTGTACATTCATACACGTCATATATGCATATGTTCACATATCTATCTGTATTATAAAGCACTTAAATTTACAAACTGCTAGTAGGATAACGTTTAGAAAAGGCTAATAAACAGTTTTTAATATCAAGAATGTCTGACATATTTAATTCCACATGGATCTGCTGATAAGCTATTATATAAAGATATCCTATATGGGACTGATACTTTCAGATACAGAATATGCACTCAAACTCACAGTTCAATGGCTTTATTCCACATAATGACGTAGCCTGAGAGTGTGAAGGACTCCACATTGACAATATGTATATTACCTCGCTCAGTGCCCACATAGAGCCACTTACTCTGGAAAGGCAGATGGCAAAATGTAACCCTGTAAGAGAAAATATATCCAAAAAGGTAATTAGAAAAATGTCTGTAAATTTTATTAATTGCATTAGAGGGTTAATCATGATAAATAATTTAGGAGAGGCAAAAATGACATACAACTAGATTTATGTACTGAAAATGCAAATTCAACTTCTATGTCAAACATAAGGTGTTACAGTAAATAAACAGCATGGCTTGATAGAAAGAAGAGGAGTTTAAAGTTAGTATGTGTTTCAAATCTGGCTATGTCAATCACTGTACTACTTTATATCACAAATTCAACTGTTAAAAGCAACAAATTATGAGTCTAATAATCACATGATCCCAAGATACTTTTATATTTCTTAGGAGTTACTAAGCACAAATTTTAACTATCTGAAGTACCTAAAACTTGCAATAACAAGCCAGATGAACAATGAAATAACTATCATAAAATGAACAATGAAATAACTATCATAAAACAACCATTTCATTCAAAATGATTTGTAAACTAAAACATGAATAGAGCTAAATGTCTTGAAAATTCAAAGACAATTTCAGCATAAGCCAAAATAATGACTAGATGACCAAAAAAAAAAAGAAAGAAAAAGAAATATACAACCTCCTGATCTCTTCCACCACTTTGCAATTGCCCTTTTAAAAAATAAAAATAAAATAATTTATTTATTTGAGGGAGAGCAGGAGCAGGAAGAGGGGCAAAGGGAGAGGGAGAAGCAGACTCCCCACTGAACAAGAAGCTGGATGCAGGACTCCATCCCAGGACTGCAGGATCATGACCTGAGCCAAAGGGAGACACTCAACAGATGAGCCACCCAAGTGCCCCTGCAATTCTCTTTTATTCTTCACTCTACAAAAGCGGTAGTTACTGACTTGCTTAATACAATTACATGACCTATCTTCGATTTTACTACTAACAAAATTATTTATATAATATGCTTCAAAAACTTAAAGTTATCTCAATAGCAGAGATTTTGGATATATTCATACAATATTTTCTATTCCCAGTGCAACAGCATATTGCAGCTGTTTCTCAAATATTTAAAGAAACGAAATAAGAATAAATTCTTAAATGTTCAGCAAAAAGTACGGAACTTTTCCCTAGATATACTCTTTCAATATTAGCTACCATCATTAAGTTTTCTTCTCAATTATAAAACCAACTTATATTGCTGAAAAATGTTAAGCATCTTTGTTTTTTGAAGTGAAAACAAACTACTATTTAACATTTTAAGAAGGAACTTAATTAAAATGTTCACTTAATTATCCAGCACCAAGACTTTAACATAATCATGGTCCCTAGAATGAGTTTTGTATAGAAATAACAGGCATGTATTTGTATAATGAACCACATTTAAAAATTACTCTACTCCTTAACTTCCCTCATTATTCGATTCAGTTGAAGAGGGGGGAAGTCAAATGGTTCTTATTAGAATTGGGAATTTCTTAATTAGCAAATTTTAATGGCTCTGAACAAGTGGGAATAGAAATAGAATACTAAAATCCCATATTGCAACCAAATAAAATACCATGCCAGTGATTTACAGAAAGGCCAATAAGAAAATGTGGTTCCCCAAAACATACTACTAGAAAAGCAATTCAATGAATATAATTACTAAGAATTGTAAGATCATAAATTTGTGGGTAATTTATTCAGTCACCAAGATATAAAACTGGTTGTTGACACAAACTAGACTTACTATATTTAATGGGTTCTTTCAATATTTGTTATATGACTTATTTCCTTGTTAATTAAATAAAAATCTGGGGCAGCTGGGTAGTTCAGTTGATAAGCATCTGAACCTTCGGCTCAGGTCCTGATCTCAGAATCCTGAGCCCCCATGTTGGGCTCCCTGATCAATGTGTATATATGTATTTGTGTGTGTGTGTGTGTGTGTGTGTGTGTGTGTGTATACACATAAGGAGAGAAAGAAAGACTGAAAAGAGAGATTTATTCTTAATGATTCTAAGAAAGTGAGCCATGATAGAAAGTATTTTTCAGTAAAAGTAGTCATGAAACAAATGGCACTGAATAGCCATGGGACAAAGAGATTTCAAATTTAAAGAGTTCAGATCAACAGATGCAAAGAAACTTGAAAAGAGAAAGTTTCACCAATGTCCCCCAAGAAATCTCATCTCCTTCCCTGTATCCTCCTCCTTGTATAGTCTCTCCCACTACTGATTCTAGGACCTTGTGACTTGCACTGGCCACTGAGGCATTAGCAGCTCTGCCATAAGCAAAGATTTGAAAAGCACATGTACCTTGGGGCTTGCCCTGTTTCTTATGCCTTTAGAACCCAGGTGCCATGTGATGAAGCCCAGACTAACCTATTGGGAGAATCTGGCCCAGCCCACAGCCAGCATCAACCAACAGACATGTAAGGCAAGCTAGATCATCCAATCCAGTTGAGCAGCCAGATAACTATGGTTGCATAAGTGACTACAGCGAAAGACCACTTCTGCTGAGCTCAACCCAAGTGCTGACCCACAGAACTGTGAGCAAACAAAATTTTTTATTTTAAGGTAATATAGATCATAATAATGATGGTGACTTCAGTTTTTACTGATAACAGGACCAAATTAATTTAAGTTTATGTGCTGACATATTAAAGCATAATGTTATACTGAAAATAATTAAAGTAACATAGTTGAGACTCATATGAAAAACATTAAAACTCAGTAAAGACTAGTGAGATCAGTTATTATAAGAATGGTATATTAAACTGGGCCTGAAAAGGTACCTTTTCAGGTACCTTTTGATGTATGACTGAATCTAATGTACTAGAAATAAATAGATTGGATAGACAGATAGTTAAGTTGAAATCCCTCAGGGTGTCACTAAATGGAGTTGTATTCTAATTCCCTCTACAGGACTTAAAAGTAGATATTCTACACAAAGCTGTTACTAGGACACAATAATTTCCTTATTTGCTTAAGGGACTTAAAAAAATGTAACATGTTAAGGGTTAGGAAGTGATACATATATCCTATTCACTATTTAGCTTTAGCAGCTGTCTGTCAAACATTTTACAGTCAAGCACCAAATTTAAAAGATTTAACTATTAACAATTTTAACAGAAGAACACATACAGTCTAAGTAATGTTGAAATTAATCATCCATAAACTAGGGTATAGATACATATGTGTATTTAATCCATAAAGACATATGAACCAATATGCTCATCTATATGCCTGTATCACCAATGAATCAGCTCAACATGACAAAATGCATCATCACTTTTATATTCTCAGGAAATATCACACTATCTTTTACTTAATAAGTAATTCATTAAATGAACAAAAGAATTACATAAAATGTGAGAATTTATTGTTAATTAACAATCAGATATTCCTAATTTTCTCTCTCTCCTCAAGGCTTGGGCCTAATTTAAACCATTATTACTAAATTTTCAAATCAATTCCTAGCTGCCACTAGAGTTATCTTTTCAAAGCCAAGAGAAATCATATCATTATCTTACTTGGAAGACCTTAAGGACTTCCTATCTTCTACCAAATACTTCCTAAATTTTTAGTGATACTCTGTGCTACATATATCTGGGGAAAGGGTGTAGAGTTATAGTGTACTGGATTTAATCAACTATTATTCAGCATCCTCTTCTACATTCTCCTATATGCCTTCCTGTTCTGCAGATTCTAAAAAACTAAAACTTCTATTTCCCAGATTCTTCCACAGCTAGAGTTCCAGATGAAAAGAAGTTTCTACCAATTGGATATGCTTAAAATTTGCAGGCAAAAGGGAGGCACAGATCATCTTTCTGTTGCTGTTTTTACTGACAAGGGTGTTGTTCAAGGCAAGAGGTACTTACGACAGCATTCCAAGCTCTACTCCTGAGAATCATGTGCTGAGAGGCAGTTGTATGGCAGTAATCATAATTCTTGAAACTCAATGGTTCTAGCACTCCTTGGTATTTTGTAAACAGCTACATCCCTGAATTAAATTCCTTTGTGCTTAATACCTACAGTGATTTCTAGTCCTGCACTGAACCCTTATTAATACACCAAGAAATTCATCAATCTGTAACTAATCTATATGATGGTCTACAATGACCAAAAATTACCCATTTACAATGTATCTTGTTCAGATAATGTTATTCATTTAATGATTTAAAGTTGGAAAAAGGTTGAGAATATAACTTTCTTATAATTGTATTAAAAGGCCTTTCATGAATGAAGTAGACCTTTTCTACCTTTCTAAAATTATCCTCTCTGGACTACCTACCTAGCTATGTTTAACCAGATACAGTGCCCTAAACATGCGAGATTTCCTCAAAGCTGTGCATCTGAACATAATAGAAAGTCCTTTTGCCCTTTCTCAATGTATGAAATCCACACTAATCCTACAAATCTGTTCACAAAGGCTTTTCTGTAATGCTTTACCTGAAATTCTCAAAACACAGGGATACATCCTTTTGCTGGTTAATCTTCAAAATTTCCTAAGAAAAATTCACTACATATTATATCATATTTTCCACTGCATTATAATTTGCCATTTCATATTCCTTAGCTGGTTATAACTTCCATGTCTCTCCAGAATTCATCACAATATTTGCATGCACCAGAATCTCAATTAACATTTACCAAATGAATTAATACACAAGAAAATAAAAAAGAAGGTATTTGATATTCTTCTTAAATTAACTGTACCTTATACTGTCCTGTTATTAGAAAACAACTTAAGTTTGCATTAATGAACCCAGAAATCTATTAAAAATAACAAGAGACAGATGAAAGCAATTTACAAATCTGTTCAAAGGATTTCCTTTCTATTTGTAGTCTCATAAACTGTCATAAGTACTTTAAAAAAGTCTTCATCATATCTGTAACCCAGCAGTACAAAGTAACAAATGTCTTGAAAAATAAGCTTTAGAGATCTTTGAAGGTCATTTTACATTTATACTGATTTACTGTATTATTAATTACATTTTAATTTTTAGAAAGCATTTAAGTGCTTTTGGAAATATGTCCAAATAAATCATATTAACCTTTCTTGTGAAATGAGGCCTTAATATCATCAATGACTATCAATTAAATATCAACTGAGTATCAGTAAGTAAAAGAGTGAATAACAAATAGGAAAACAATATATATCAACTACAGAAATAACATCTCAAAGAACTATCCCTGTTATATGGGGGATTCCTTAAAGTTCTGTTTTTAATGATCTTACCTTGGGGAATAAAAATGCCAGAGTGTTTTACATAACAAATGTTATGATAAACAATAGTTGCTGGTATTCATTAGCAACTGTTAACTACATCTTTTTTTTTTTTTTTTTTTTTTTGGCTTCTTTTGGTATTAGATTGTCCTTTATTGTGTGGATAAGGTATATTCTAAATATCTTCCAGCCTATGGTTATGTCTTTTTAATTATTAAAGCTTCTCTGTTTCTGTGTTTATATTCATATATATAGAGCATGCGCGAGAAATATATCTCTTCATATATATATATATATATATCACAATATATATACCAAGATATATAGACACAAATACGACATTATTTATATATTTATACAAACTTACTATCTAAAATGAGTTTTTAAGATTTTATTTTTAAGTAATCTCTACATCCAACATGGGCTTGAACCCACAATATGCTCCACCAGCTGAGCCAACCAGGCACCCCTCAAAAGAAATTTTTATTGATCTTTTTTATTATGTGTGCCTCTCCTCCAAAATGTACTCTAAGTTATATTAATAGCCGGGACAACATTTATTTCTTCTTAATGTTCATAAAATACACAAGTAAGACATAAGGAACTGGGGATGGGAAGGGAGTCACTGTTTATAAAAGGATATTTTATAAATTATTCTGAATTTCATGTTCTTATCGAGCAGTACCTGATAGATAGGGTTTGGCTTTTAACTTTATGGTAAGTGTGTTATACAGAACCTTTATTCCTTTCCAAAACAGTTGGTGCTTTTCTGTGTATGTTGTTTAAGCACACCCTGCCCAGATCTTACAGGTATTTCCTATATAACTTTCTCCCAAGTTTTAATTTTAGTGTGGTCATTTTACATTGAAATATTTGTTTTAGTTATGAGATAGGAATCACTTTTTCCCATTTAGATAGGAGTCATCATAGCATTTTTTATGTGCTACATCCTTTTTTGTTTGCAATGTCACTTCTGTAATATATCAAAAGTGTATGTATGTGTGTATGTGTATGTATGAAGAGGAAACATCTCTTCATAGATGTTTTTGGAGTTTGTTCACTATGTTTTGATCCATTTGTCTTCCCTTTGTAACTACCATACCATTTTAACTTCTAAATTTTATAATAATTTTTTATATCTAGTAAGTCCCACCATCTCATATTTCTTTTTCAAAACTATCTCAGTTATTTTCGGCCTTTCTTTTTTCCATATGAATTTTATAATCAGCTTATCAAGTCCTATGAACAACTCTGTTAAAATTCTGAGTGGGATAATACTAAATTTATAAGGTTAATTTGGAAGGAAGTGACATTTTAAAACTTGAGAATTCCTTTCTATGAAACTCTCCATTTGCTTAAGTCTTTGACTCCTTCAACAGTTTTAATATTTTCCCCACATAGATCTTTAATATTTTCCCCACATATTTTGGCTAGTGTTATTTCTAGGAACACTGTAAATTTTGTTGTAAGATGTGTGCTTTTACCCTTCGATAATACTTTCAAACTCTGTAATTATGCTTTAGGTATATCCTTTAAAACAGTTTACCAGTTGTATTTTGTTTTTTTAACCCAATCAGAAATCTCACAATTTCACTAAGTGAATTTGGTATATTTACAATGATTCTGATTACTGATATAGTTGAACTTACTTTTCCCACCTTGATTAACTCTTTTCTGTAATTTTCTCTTTTCCTAATCTATTTTCATTTCCTTTTTTCCTCCTCTAAAAGTTTTGGTATTATATATTTTCTATCCTTCTAGTAGTTATACTTACATACAAGATACATTAACTTCACAGTTCTCTAATAAGGTCTGAAAGAAAGATTATTTGGGGAACAGGAGGAATGTTTAGGGAATTATTGTCTTTTCTTAGCTCTTTCACAGTTGACACTCAGAACATAATTGTCAGCAGCTCTTTGAGCATTTGTTAGTCCTTTCAATCTAAAAATATTTAGCTCCACAAAATTTTCTTTATGTCTTTCATCACTACTTCTCCTTCCATTGTTCTGTTTTCTATTGTCTTTACCACTAGAGATCCCTACGATTCTTAGGCTCAAATCTCCATCCTCTGCCTTTATCTTATTGATACCATGCCCTAAAATATTTTGATTCTTAAAATAAATATTTATCTTTAACTCAAGAGATTAAAAACAAAACAGTAAAGAATAGAAATAATCAATGTTAGATATCAATAAAAGATAAAAATTAAAAAATGCAGTAACTACTTCATTTAAAAGACAAGCACACAAATCTCTGACAAATCATAGTAACTGAAATGTGATGAAATAGAGAATGAGATATGAGTATAAAAATCAATATAAGCCCACAAGAATATGATACAGACTCTGATCCTAATGAAATTGATCATATTCTGAATCAAAAATATTATTCAAGTACAGAAAACATAAAGGAATTTAATATACCCAAGAATTATGTACAAAAAGTTTTCTAGCTCTAAAAAGTTTAAGTATACTCTAAAAACATTCAGATAACAGATGATTCCTCTATTAATTTCTCTATCTGTTCTAGAGCAGGAAGGAAGGAAGAGGGAGTGTGAGAAGGAGAAAAAAAGAAAGAAAAGTTACTCAATTCATTATAGGAAAGAAGCATGCCCTGACACCAAAATTGAGAATATTAGAAAAAAAAAAAGTCATATTCTAATCTCACAAACAAAAGTAGAGGTCCTAAGAATATATTCAGCACCATATTTAACAATATAATAAAAGGACTGTCAAAATTTTCACAAGCATATAAGAATGCTTAATATTAGGACATATATTAATTAATTAAATCAATATGAAAAAAGGGAGGTAAGAAATCACAAGAATCTAAAAGAAATGCCAAAAAGGCATTCCATTAAAATTTAACTTCCGTAATTGACAATCAATTCTGAGAGGAAAAAAAATTCTATCTCAAACCAATGTCTTATATTATGCTTAACAATAAAACCCGATGAGGATCCCTGGGTGGCTCAGTGGTTTAGCGCCTGCCTTCAGCCCAGGGCGTGATCCTGCAGTCCTAGGATAGAGTCCCTCATCAGGTTCCCTGCATGGAGGCTGCTTCTCCCTCTGCCTGTGTGTCTGCCTTTCTCCCCCCGCCCGCCCCCCCCCCCCCCCCCCCCCGCCGCCCCGTGTGTGTGTGTGTGTGTGTGTGTGTGTGTGTGTGTGTGTGTCTCATGAATGAATGAATAAAATCTTTAAAAATAAATAAATAAAACCTGAGAAAACAAACAAAGAAAACCCGAGAAGCAATATTATTAAAATTATTACTAAGAAAAAGATACTTGCTATGGAAAATATCATTGAACAGTATTCTGTACATTATTGCTAATAAAGTAAGGCAAGAAAAGGAAAATAAAACCTTCATCTTCAAAATCACTGCCAAATTATTACAGATGGATGTCTGCTGTATCTCCCAGGCACGCTGGTTCAGTAAAAAGAAATCTACTGCTCAAAGTTTTTTATTCTCCCATCTTACTCTTTTCACAAAAAAGGAAAAAAATGTGAAAGCCTTGATGTGGGCCAAGGACCAAATAGCACTCCAAGGATAACCAAACAACCTAGCCAGTTTGGGATCTATTAGTGGGAGGAATGAAGATTCTATATAGAATTAGCCTGGAGGAAATACTCTAATTTTTTTTCTGTTTGAAGACTTTCCTTCTCAGCTTATCTCCCAGGTAACCCACATTATCTGTGGAGTGCCATGCCTTCTAGAGAAGAAGAGATTCCCCTCTGTTTCTGCATAGGCAATGAGGTAACAATCAATCTACAACTTTGAGTATTTACTAAATGTCAAGCATTGAGACCGCTGCTGGAAATAAAATAAACATACATAGTTTACATTCTAATCTAGAAGACAACCAAGGAATCAAGGCAATTACAGTAAGCATGGTATGTGCTATTTTAGGGAAACAGCATCATACTGTGGTAGAATACAAAACAGGCACAAACCCAGACTGGGGAATTTACAGAAAAACCTGTAAAAGAAATGACAAACACAAGTCAATCATGGAAAGAGAATCTTAAGTGTCTGTGGAGTAGGAAGATCAGTTCATACAAACAGGCAGGAGAGAGGATCACTCATTAAAAACAGAGAGAGAGAGAGAGCGAGAGAGAGAGTCAGGGTGACTAGATTATAATGCATAAAGAGAGGGAAAAGCATAGTGAAATGAATTATGGCAGTAAGCAGAATCACAGACCTTATAAGACCTCTAGGGAATGCTAAGTATTTAAGCGTATCAACTTCATTTTGAAGGCAGTGAAATACAGTGGACACTGGTTGTTTACCTAACAACCATTCCTCAGTCTACTCCTTCCTAACATTATTCAGATATTCATTAGAGCCCCTATCTTCCTCAAGTATATAATTTAGGAGGCACCTACACCAAACTGAGTTCCAGAAGTGAAACAAACCAACCAGGGTAATCCCATGCACTTGCTGCCATTTCAAATCAGGTTATCCAATCCTAAAACCAATGGATATTTTCCATGTCTGAAGGACAATTAATTTGTCAATCACATCTGTAAAACCTCTTCACAGCAGCATCTTGATTAGAATTGGTTAAATAATTAGAAGGTGTGTGTATACCAGGGGGCAACATTTTGTGGACCATCTTAGGATTCTATCTCTAATAGCCTGCCCTTTAGCCTCTGAAGATTCAAATCCTTCCCAAATGCAAATTCTTTTTTTGCAAACCCCAGTATCATCAAAGTCTCAATTTCATAATATCAAGTCCAAAATCTCATTAAAATATCACCAACTCAAAAATCCCAAATCTAAATTTGCTGTAGATGAGAGTCTTGATTGTCACCCATTAAGTATAGCTATTGGGCACAATTCCACTCGATCTGTGGATCTATGAAAATAAAGAGACAAATTATCCACTCCCAAGACTCCTAGCATTCAATGGTGGGACAAAAACAGGCTAAAAGTTATAGAAATTCCTGTTCAAAATGGGGGAAAGTGGAAGGTAAAAAGGAGACACTGGTCCTTAACAGTTTTGAAATCAAGTTGGGCAAATGTTGATTTTTCTTAATCAAGTTTCAAGGTTGAGAATAATCCTCTGTAGCTCTCAGCTCCATCCTTTTCCTTTTTCATCCAAGACAGCACTTGTCTGGAACACATTCTTTTATCAGCCTTCTGCTGGCGGCAGCCTTTCATTTTGTACTCTCAAGCCATGATGGCAATATTCTGCTACACAATTTTCTCAAACTGTGTGTCTTAAAGAATTCTATGTGTTCTTTGGTTTAGTTGAAAAGATCTGTGAAGCACACCCACAATCTCTTAAAAAAGCCCTTGCATGACTAAATACTTTGACCTTTGGTCTTTCTGAGATTTTTGGTAAAAAGTTGATCAGTCACACCTTCATGTTTTTCTCTAAGCCACACTGAGAAACAATCTTTTTACCAGCTGGATCAGGATAGGAATTTCCCAACTTATCAAGTCCTGGTAGCTTAAATAATTCTTCCTTCAATTTAATTCTCTCATCTTGCCTTTTACTATAAAGCAGCAAGAAAAAAGTCAGGTGGCACCTTCAACTCTTTCCTTGGATATCTCCTTGGCTAAATAGCCAAGTTTATCACTTATACATTATGCAGAAGACACTGTCAAGCTTGCCACAAATATATGAAGTGGATGAACCACTTCATCCAGCTACAAAAACATGTTCTTCTCTCCAAGTCCTCAATGGCAGCAATCTTCAAGTCCAGAGCCTCCCAGCCTACTCAAAGAAATTTAGACATTTCTATCCTATTCCTTAAAATTTTTTAACTTCTATTCACTGCCCTGTTCCAAAGCAATTTCCCCATTTTTAGGTATCTGATACAGCAGCATCTCACTTCTAGGTACCAAAATCTGTATTAGTTTTTTTTATTGCTGTTTAACAAATTACCACAAAATTAATAGCTAAGAAAACACCCATTTATTCTCTGTTTCTATAGGTCAGAAGTCCAGGCACTGCTTGACTCAGAGCCTCTAGACAGTCTCACAAGGCTGAAATAACAAACATCAGCCAGATGCACTCCTGTGCCCCTTTCTGGAGGTTCTAGGAAGAATCTGCTCTGAAGCTCTTCTAGGTTGCTAGTAGAAATCAGTCTCATGTGGTTGTAAGACTCAATAACTTACACTGAATCACCCTCAGGCTATGAACCTTTTGCCAGGAAGAGTCTAGTCTCTTAAAAGTTCACTTTCTTCAATCAGGTTTATTGAGAATAAACACCCAATCGTAAGGTGAACTAATTAGGACCTCAATTACATCTACAAAATGCCTTCACCTACCTAACTGTATGAATAACTCAGAGGTGGTGTGTGGACACCAGGGAGCAGAAATTTTGAGACCCATCTTAAAATTCTGCCTACCATACATATATGTTTAGAAGTGGAACTGTTTGGTCATGGAATATGTGGATACTGCAAAAAATTTTTCTAAAGTGACTAACACTCCCAGCAGCAGGCTATGGGAATATTTAACCATTTTGATGGATACATAGTGCTATCTCGTTGTGGTATCAGTTTGCATTTTCCTGATGCAAATTTCTTTTAAAATAAGTCTATATATATTTTTTTTTTCTTTTTTTTAAAGTTGAGGGGACGCCTGGGTGGCTAAGTAGTTAAGCATCTGCCTTCAGCTCAGGGCATGATCCTGGAGCCCCAGGATGGAGTCCTATATCAGGCTCCCTGCATAGAAGCCTGCTTCTCCCTTTGCCTATGTCTCTGTCTCTCTCTATATATATAGGTCTCTCATGAATAAATAAATAAAATCTTTATTTTATTTTATTTTTATTTTTTTAATAAAATCTTTTTTTAAAAAAGTTGAAAGACTGGATAAGTTATTCTATCACAAGTTAACTTAAGCTTCTAAAATGGCATCCATCCCTACTGTGTCAGTTATTTTATGTCTGGACCTCTGAAGTAACCTATTCAAGCATTTTATTCATCTTTGTTATTCTAATACCTAGCATAATCCCAGGCACAGACAAGGCACCCAATGTTTGGTGATTTACCCTCTAAAGTATACCTACCAATACATGTAATTTACCTTTTTTCATTTCCAAATTTAAAGCTGTTCCCACTCTATATTCCTCCTAGACAATCAATAATGTTATAGGAGGCAACCCTTTTATAGCAGTCTAACACACAATTTCTCTGAGCCATTATTGCATTATACAGTTAGAGGAATAACATATGTTCTAATTCTACCATTAATCTACCTAGCTTTCTTGCCCTACATATAAAAAATAAACTGCT
The DNA here is from genome assembly GCF_018345385.1 of Vulpes lagopus. Lineage (NCBI taxonomy): Eukaryota > Metazoa > Chordata > Mammalia > Carnivora > Canidae > Vulpes > Vulpes lagopus. Next base: position 95,415,471 of record NC_054825.1, on the reverse strand, counting down.
TTCATTCATTATTTTGTCTTTATTATTTTTCCCATGCCTTAGGTCATTATGCCTATTAGGAGAGAAAAATTACTCTTATATTCACTTTTGATTATGTATCTCTTTCCTTCCGTATAATCTTTTTATATATGAATACATTATAAGGACCTTGTGCAACCAGACCAGTCTCTTTGGATATCTCTCCCAATTTTGTCAGAATTTCTTTGTTATTATTGATAATTTTATCCTAGGAAGTTATTCAACACTTCCTGAGGTGCCTAGGTGGCTCAGTGGTTGAGTGTCTGCCTTTGGCTCAGGTCGTGGTCCCGGGGTCCTGGGATTGAGTCCCACATCAGGTTCCTTATGGGGAGCCTGCTTCTCCCTCTCCCTATGTCTCTGTGTCTCTCATGAATAAATAAATAAAATCTTTAAAACAAAACAAAACAAAAAACACTTCCTGACCATCCTTCCTTTTACAGTCTCAAGGTCATCAAATCACAATTATCTTCTCTCTGAACATTAACATTTTTTTTCTTTTTAAATTTTGTCTCAGAATGTGGTTCCCTAAGAGTTCCCAAGGAGACTCATCATATCCACAGAATTCCAAAACAATTCTCTTTCTGGATTAGAATTAGAGTCAGAATAGTATATCCCTCAGTCAGGATTCCTAACAGCCTATGTTCTATTCCATTTCTGTGTTCTAGTCCTGAATTTCATCACATGAAATCACTCTCATTTCTAATGTCTGTATACTTTCATTAAACCCATTTAAAGACAAATATTTTGCTGATATGATGCAATTACCACAAAAACTATAATCCTAGGTCTCTAATTTGTTCCAATATTATGATTAATTTTTTTCTTGTTAAATATGTGCAGTGAATTAATTCAGAATCTTTGGAAGACCTGTATAGATTTTTTGAGGGCTGGTATCTGGCCAAATATTCTTTTACAGCTATGCCCGGTTCATGTGCATACTGAGCAAATTATAAGCCTCATAAATATGCAAAGCACAATATTTAGGTAATATTTTAATAAGAGTATAATGGGATAAATTAGTTTTTGTTTCTACAATAATTTACTTTTCCTAAGAAAATCTGATGTGGGCGCCTGGGTGGCTTAGTCTGTTAAGCCTCCAACTCTAGGTTTTGGCTGAGGTCCTAATCTCAGGGCCAAGAGATAGAGCCTCACAGCATCTGACTCTGCACTCAGCAAGGGTGGGGGGTCTGCTTCTCTTCTTCTCCCTCTGCCTCCCCCCCCCCACACACACACACACATACATACACATACTCGCATTCTGGTGCATTCTCTCTATATAAAAAATAAAAGTAAAAAAAACTGATGCTACAGCAACACTCACTTCCTAAAGTACCTTATAGGCACCAACTCTTCCACTGTGATCTTAATATCGAATTAATTACTCCATTTGTCAAATAGTTTTTTCTCAAGGATTTTGGATATTGATGCACCATTGATAATTGTTAGGATGAAATGTTTTTATTATTAGTGTATTCCATATGATATTGTATTCTCCTTACCATTAGTTTAGAATGCATCCATGCTTATTTTATTCTCTAAACTAGTAAATGCATCTATCATCAAATGAATAGATATAATTTTATTATAATAAAAGAAAAATATACCTTAAAATATATTAATTTCAATATTAAAGACTCAGCTATTCATCAGATGTCTAACATATTTATAAAGAAAAATCCTATTCTTTGAAATTTCACCTGGGAGACTAAATAACATTTATGTGAAAGTGTATTATGAACAACAAAGAATTATACAATTAGAGATATAATTATTAGACAATAGCAGGTTCTAAATAGAAAAGCCCAGATACACAATTTAGAACTCAGTCTTAAAATGCTCCATATATTTTTACTTAATAACTTATGCAAAAATTTAGAGAATACTGGTCATGATAACAAAGTAATGATAAAAGACTAGCAGATAGTTGTAGTTGCTTATAAATCCATGAGTTCCTCCCAATTAAACTTTCTTTAAAAGAAAAAAAAAATCCACAGAAGCTTGATGGAACATATTGATTAAAAAAAACTAGTATACAGAATTTTACTTGTCAAAATTCTCATTTTCTACCAAAGCCAAAGAACCTCTCCTTTTTATGTATAAAGACATCTAGAACAAATATCATTGGCTCTTAATGATTTTCCAATGTCTATTAGTCGTTTCTATGAAGACTGCCTAAGTAAAATCTCTAGTACGGCTAATGCAGATATTTCAAGGTACAAAATTCTACTTAGGAACGCCTGGGTAACTCATCAGTTTAGCACCTGCCTTTGGCCCAGGTCATGATCCTGGAGTCCCAGGATCGAGTGCCACATCAGGCTCCCTACATGGATCCTGCTTCTCCCTCTGCCTATGTCTCTACCTCTCTCTCTCTCTCTGTGTCTCTCATGAATAAATAAATAAAATCTTTTAAAAAATGTTTCTTTAAAGAAAGAAACAAACAAACAAAAAATTCTACTTTAAATCCAATACCTTTAAAAACAAAACCAACTATATAGGTGATTTCTAAGGCACTGTTCTAAGGGCCTTATTCATATTATTTATTTTATACATATTAACTTTATAATATACATCTTGGGGCTTTTATGAGATAGTAATTATCCATTTTACAGATAACAAAACTGATATAGTTATAATAGGTGATGGGGCCATGGACTAAGATTCAACATAGGCAGTCTGGCCCAGAATGTGAACTCTTAACCACTATGGTACATTGCTTTGCAAGACAGAGAAAATTGCATCTCAAGCTAAGTAACCAATGAGAGTAAGAACTAAACTTGATAATTAGTACAAGCTGGCTACTAAGCAAGGAGATTTATATTATCCTCCAACTCAAAATCATCCTACGGAAACTGAGATACATATTTATTTAGTACGAATAAATGTCATTTTATTGGGCATCTGGAAGCTAAGTTTATCTTAACTTTGACCGAGATCCTACTGGCAAGGTCCAAGTTGGTCTTGTTAACAAATACATGCTTAGCAGCTACCATTAAGCTGGCACAAAACAAGCATTCTATAATTATCTATAGAATAAATGGGGATAAGAGGAAGTTGTTTTAACATATGAGAGAAAAGAAATGATAAAAGTTACATGTAACACAGAGGAAAATTTTCTGCAGATAGAAAACACACAAAAAAATGAAGTAACCTGCCTAATTTCATAGTTAAACCAAAATGTGAGACTTCTATATTTTTTCTTAAATACCAAAAAAGTGAAATTCTATCAGAATATCCACATTACAATTGTACAAGATGTAAATGTACTCAACACTACTGAACTGTACACTTGTGATAGAAAATTTTAAGTTCTGTGCATTTTAGTGCAATTTTAAAGTCAAAACTAGAAAAAAATCCACATTCTGAAAAAAATGCAATTTAAATCACTAGTTTTTTTTTTACGACATACAATTTCTATTTATAAATTTATACTATACTAGGAAAATTTGCTTATAAAAATAAGACATTATAAAACTTAAGTTTACATTACTTAACAATTGTTCAAAATGTAATGAGATAGGTATTTATAAATTTTTCATTTTTCCTATCTTTCCTAGTTTCAGAAGTAAAAATGCAAATAGCATAAAAATGGAAATGGAGTAATTTAACTAATATATTAGCTCAAATCCACTGTGAAATAAGGAGAAAACTAGGTTACTGGTTATTGTATTTTGTCAACAATAAGCACTGTGATAGTCATTACAAATATTCACAAGATTTCTAGCTTTTTTTGCTTCTTGGTTATATGAGTGAAATTAGAGATGGCCACATGATTTGTTCCCATAGCCCACGAAATGAGTGTAAAAAATATGTATCATAACCAGACAGAAACTTTAAGGGCCAACACATGCTTCATCATATTCTCTTTCTCTCTACTATAGTGACTGGCAATACTGTAAAGACTGGCTGTTTCCTTAGCCAGGTTCTGGAACAATGATAATGAAAAGGAAAAGAGTTCCAGCAAACCCACAAAGGACATATAATGTAAGCAAAAATAAACTGTTGCTGTATTTAGTCATTAAGATTATAGCATAACCCAAACTATCCTGACTGAGACAGATATAAAAGCTGAATGTAAAGCAGTTATTTAAAGAATAGATTCCTACAAATGAGGGAGATAGAATAGGATAGGTTAGGATTTTGTCCCTTCTCCTGCCTAGGGAAAGCTGCCGTAACAGAAGGTTTCCATCAGGGTACACATTACAGTTCTGAATGACAGAGTTCAGGCTGCGGGGCAGAATAAGTCTTGCCACCATGATCAAACCTACACCTGGAGGAAGCCTCTGCTCTGCAACCAGATGCTAAGGAAAATGAGGCTCCTCCCAAATGCTACTTCTCTCCTTCCTGCCACTTGAAGAAATCTGAACTTTAGTCTTTTTTTTTTTTTTTAAGATTTCATTTATTTATTCATGAGAGACACAGAGAAAGAGAGGCAGAGACATAGGCAGAGGAAGAAACAGTCTCCTTGCAGGGAGTCTCGATCCCAGGACTCCAGGATCTTGCCCTGAGCCGAAGGCAGACGCTTAACCACTGAGTCACCCAGGGATCCCTGAACTTTAGTCTTGACAGAATATAAGTAGGTTCATCCATAAGACACCAAGCCCATTCCTTAGCATTTTAGATGCAATAGCTGCCATACAAGTTTGTAGCTACCTTAAAGGATTTCATCCTAAGAGATATTCAAGGGACAAGTACCATGCTACAGTTCCTTCTTTACTGTTAACCTTAATGAAGGCCACGGGGAAGCTGAACCTCAAACAGGGACTAGCTAGTTTCTGTTGGTCAGCTGGGTAAACTCTATTACAAAACTCAAAACTATGAATTCTATCAGCTTATTGCATTTGTTAACTTTTAGGACCACTGCATACAACTGTGCAGAATGGGCCCTGCATAATAGCACCCAACCAAGGAGGGGAATGGTGGACTCTAAGGCTGCATTTATCAGGAAGAAAGGTTCTCACATGGCACACAAAAGAGCCTTCTGTTTATCAGATTATGCCTACAGGCACTTTCTAGACTAACTCACCATTCCTTACCCACTTTTACCAGATTTTCTTAGAGACCATCCTTATAAGTACTATCAAGGAGATTTACCTCATACCTGACAATCATGGGACCCTGACAATTTTGGGACTCCTTGAGCTCTGATCCTTTCACCATGAAGATATACCATAGTAACATATAGTATATGTTTTTGTGAATTTGGACCACATGCTACTAATGAGAAATACGGACAGGTCACGGGCACATGAGATATCAGAAGTATTCTTCTGCTGGAATTCTACATTCTGACAGAATCCTTCCAGTGGGTGGTAGAAAGTAAGAGAAATTCTACAGCACTACATGAAACAAATGATATAATTTTGATGTGCTAGAGTCCAGAGTTTTCTAACTTTGTACTGATATTTTAGACCAGATAAATTCTTTGTTATGGGGAGCTGACTGCCTTGTCATTGTAACATTTTTGGCAGCATCCCCAGGCCTTTATCTACTAGAAGCCAGTAGCACTGTTCATTCCTCTCTCCTCTAACTGTGACAGAAAATGTCTCTAGACATTGTCAAATGCCCTCTGGAGGGTAAAATCACACCAGGGCGACAACTCTGCTAGACCTTATACTTTCATCTCCAGCAGGTGGTGTGAGACTCACAAGATGTGTTCTGGGACTGAGAGGCCCATCACTATCTCCATCTGCTTGGTGGCATCTGAAACTGATGTAGGGCTCCCCCTGATCCAGGTGGCAAGTAGACTAAGGAACTCTACCAAACAGATTGAGGCTGGTCCTATTTCTAGCAGGTAGAAAAGAATTGAACCTTAACTTTTTGCTTGCCTTTTTCCCCCTATGTCAACCCTTCCTCCTTCTATTAACTCCTTCACTGCTGTCCTTCTCCTAAAAGGAGAACCATGATTCCAACTTATTAAGAAGACCTATCTTCCAGGCAAGATTTAGCCCAATAGAAAACTTTGCTATTAACCCCTTGCCAATTCTGGTCTCTGTCTACCATTCAATGTCAATATGTCTTGGTATTGGCTAAAGAAGTCTGAACTGCTATATTCTCATCAGCGTTTTTAGCTTGTCTACGTTGAAGGGCTGCTGTGGGGAAAAAGCCAGACTTACAAACTGACCTATTTATATAACCTCAACAGATCAACATTTATCAAAGCAGGAATGGTCTGATCCTTGGATATGCTTTGGGCAGTCTGATGTCTGACTTCCACAGAAGACAGGGCCTAAAGACACTAACCCCATTGCATTTAGATACTACAGAGACCCAGGTTTCTTAACTTTGGCACATATACATATATACTCACATCTGCTCATGCTTATGAACACATATATGCAAACATATCTAAATTTTTATATATACATAAAAAATAGATCTCATAAGCAATGGGGGGGAACCTGTATTTTTTACTATTTCATGACAAAGTTCCATGTATATAAAGACTAAGCAACTTTTAAAAAATCCAACTTTAAGAGTCATAAAAAATATGGGAGAATGTTTAATAAAATTAGGGTGAAAAGGTCTTTCCAATATACAATGGAATATTATTACTCAAACATGAAAAAGAATAAAATCTCGTCACTTGCAACAACATGGATGGATCTAGAGTATACAATGCTAAGTGAAATATAAGTCAGGGAATGACAAATGCCATATGATTTCACTTTTATGTGAAATTTAAGAAACAAATGAAAAAAAGACAAAAGACCAGATTCTTAACTATAGAGAACAAACTCCTGGTTACCAAAGGGGAGTGGTTGGGGAAATGTTAAAACAGTTAAAGAGGATTAAGAGTAAACTTATCATGATGAGCACTGAGTTATGCACAGAATTGTTGAATCACTATATTGTATACCTAAAACTAATGTAATGCTGAATGTTAATTATACTGGAATTAAAAAAAAAAGAAAAGAAAAAAGGTCTTTCCAATCAAAGTACAAAACTCACAAGTCATAAGAGATTGCTGTGACCAACTGTTCCACAAATTTATCTTAGAGATATACTTTTATAAATGGTTGAAGACACATATGTATCATACTATCACAACAGAGCAAAATGAACAGCAGACAAAAAAATATATAAATGTCCACTGATGAAAACTGACTAAATTATGGTACTTTCATGTAACAGAACATCACACAGTTATGAAAATAACTATGGAAGACTGGCATGTGCCAGTATGAAACAATCTGTCAGATATATTGTTGAGTGAACACAAATTATAGGAAGAATATGTACTATCTTCCCCTTTATGCAAAAAAAAAAAAAGCACTATCTAAAAAGATTTTTGCCTATATGCACTAAGTACTTCTAGAAGGACATGGAAGAAATTTCTGTGATTGTCTCTAGAGAGGAAAATGAGTCTGGAAAGAAAGGAAGCTTGCTTTCTATTGTATATCCTTTGAAGTTCTTGAATTATTTCTTAGATTGTGCATAAAGTCTATCACAAAAAAATTCAAAGAACATATTTCAAAATAGAATAGCAAATATCTTACATTGAGGATAACAGAGAATTCTTACCTTTCTCTGCAAAATTTAAGTGAATGTAGTATGGCAGGTCTCTTTTGACGTAAATTCCACAAATGTAAGGTATCATCAGCCAAGGCACTCACAAGAGCTCCCTTAAAAATAAAGTGTAATATTTTTTATAGAGAACACATTTTACAAACATTAAAGTTACTAAAGAGTTGTCAAAAAAAGTCTTCCCAAGTTTCAAACTTTCAGTAAATAGATTTAATTTTCAGAAACATTTGTCTCACCCAAATTCTAAGTAGTAGATGTAATACACTGTTATATGTATTTGTACAAAATGTTTTAACTTCTTCAACAATTTAAAGTATAATTTAGTATCTTATAAACTATAAGTACAGTAGGATCTAGATGGACATTACGGTTGATAGCTATAATCAGAAGTAATATTAGAGTTACTTGACCACTACTACATATCATCTTGACTAGAAGAAAAATATAATATGAAGTAACATTCCCACTTTAAGAAAAATTCTTTAGAATGCACTATGCCTAGATCATAATTCTACTACTAGAATGATACAGAAAATAAAGATAGCACTCAGCAACTATAAGTTCAATAACCAAAAGATCGAGCAATCAACTAATTTAGAAAGTTAAAATATCTGACAGTATTAAATAATATTAAGTATGGAGAAGAAAATCTCTGGCCCCATATGAGAATCACAGAGGAGGCTAAGTCTCACCCTCGATCTAACAAATCAGAACTTTCAGAGCAAGAACTTATACAGGTTTATCTTTAAAAATCTCCAGAAGTGATTCTGATATGTGAACAGAATTAAGAATCTGTACACTAAGGTTGGTTTATTAAGACATGTGCTTGTTTTTCCTCCAAAGAGTCAGATACTTTTCATCTATATTGACAGTAAGATAAAAATGCAACATGAAAAATTTATGTTAATTTCAAAACAGGATTCCACTCATCAGGTTATTACGAGAAATCTTAAAATCTCCTTCCTTTAAACTAAGAGTTTCTCATTTATCAAAGAGGATTAAAATAGCTCTGCAAATTTACATTAAATGATCTCCCCAAGTCCTTTCCACCTTTGAAATTCTATGAAGACCACTCTATGGTGTAATTCCTACTGCTACAATATGGTTATAGGAGAGCAGAAATAAAGTCCATATGCTTTCACTTAGAAAGCATCCTCTTATCTATATCACTTTGAAGCAGAGAAACTCAAAGATTCTTAGTATCAGAGATTTGTACTCTTCATCCTTATTTTCACCATAGAGATATAGAGCCGAAATGGCAGTAACAGCTGACCACCTCCCTTAGTGGTCCCTTTACCTACATACGATCTACTAAATATAAAAGCAAATAGCTACTCTCAATTGTCAGATTTCTGTAGCAATCCTCAATTATTCATATTTTGCTAAGCATTTTTTAAAACAGTAACATCATTTTTAAGTACTCAAAATGTAACATCTAAGCATGTAAAATAAAAAGTCATATCCAAGAACTCTAAGATGAATCCTATCCAAAGAATCCTGCATGAATGACAACATAAATTACTTAAGATTTCTAAAATGTAGGTGTTTAATCAGTTTGCAGTATGTTATTTACATTGGTTCATGTACTACTTTAAGAAATACTCTTAACACATGTATAAAAATGGATAAGAGGTTAGTGGTCTCCAGGGATTAGGAACTGAGAGCAGGAGGGGGCCCAGTTGTAAAGGGGGAGCCTTAGGAAATTCCTTTATGATGATGAAACTGATCTGTATCTTGTTCATGGTGATCATTACACAAATCTATTATGCATCATAAAATTGCACAAAACTACACACCCATACTGACACAGGAGTACATGGTGGTGAAATTTAGATAAGGTCTGTAGTCTAGCTAATAGTAGAATATGGATTCACTTTCCTGGTTTGATATTATACTACTGTTACACACAATGGTACTATCAGGGGAAGCTAAGGGAAGTACATACAGACCCCTTCTGTTTTGAAACTAACTGCCAGAATTATTTCATACCAAAATTTTTTTAAAAATATGAAAAATAATCTTGACTCCTCATAAATGGGTTCAACTTTCTATATTGTGATTTCCTTCAAATTTTAACATTTTACAATGCATATTATACAGTTCTAAACAGAATACTAAATAGTGTTTAAAAAAACACTTCTGACTCAAAAACCCCTACATAATTGCATATTAATCTTCTGATAAAAACATTTTACAAAAGGTCAAAGGTATGAAGTGTTTGGTTTTTTTTTTTCTTCCTCTCACACTCATTTAAGAATTTATTCCATGGAACCTAAGGACCTGAGGGCAAAAAGAATGTCCACAGACTATCATCACAATAAAGATAGCAGAGCCTTTTCTGCAGTAATTTCTTCTAACGACCAGCTTTTTCTGTTTGTCACTCCATACAGTAAACATCTATTCTTAGAGCTGCTCATTTTTTAACTTTTAATTTTTTTAGAAATTCCAATTAGTTAACATACAGCGTTATATTAATTTTAGGTGTGCAATATGTGATTCAACAATTCCATACATCATCACCCAGTGCTCATCACAAGTGCCCTCTTTAATCCCCATCATCTATTCCACCCACCTGCCCCATCTCCCTCTGGTAACCATCAGACTGTTCTGTATAGTTAAGACTCTGTTTCTTGGTTCACCTCTTTTTTTTTCCCCCTTTTCGTTTCTTAAATACCACAAGAGTGAAATTGTATGGTATTTATCTTTCTCGGACTTATTTCGCTTAATTAGCATTATACTCTCTAGCTGCAAGTCACTGTAATTGCTCATACTTTCTAAAAACCTGCAAGCATGTTATCTACCCTGACAAAAAAAAAATATTAGTTTCCTGAGCTTCTTCCTAACTTTATACTCTATCAAAAAAAAAAAAAAGGCATCATCAATTACTTCAAGTGACACAACAATTTTGAACAATAACCAGTTTTCTTTTCTAATGGATTTTTGTTTCCTGGTTGTATTGCAAACAAGTCATTAGAGAAGTATATTTTGTTATTTATAATAAACTCAATCTTTAAAAAAAATTTAATATAGATTTTAGTGTTACATAACTTTCAGTATCCAAGAAATAAAATTTAAATGCAGCACCCTGTACCAAAAGATTTACTTATACCATTCTATTTGCAACACTGTTTTAAGAAGCATCTTGCATTATTTAAGCCATGATGATGGCTTAAAGTGAATTGCTACTAGCTGTGTGACCTATAAGAAATATACTTTTGTTCAAATATCTAAGTATGAACGCATGCAAGAAATCTGAAAGACCAGATGTGGCCCTATTTCAAATATAAGTAGGACAGATTAAAGCAATTCACTGACCTCATTGATCAGGAACTGAAGCTGGATGACTGCAGCTCCACTGTCATGTTGGCAGTAACATTCTACTCCTGGACGACCAAAGCTGTCATTAATTTCATTAAGGAGTCTACAGTATTTGTGGGCTTTTTATAGCAATTCTTAAGTTATATAATAGACTAATAAATTATTCCAATGACCTGATATTCACTACCTGCTATTTACTGAGACTAAGATTCAGAGCTACATTTATTAAGCATCAATCTGATCAGCTAGCTTCTGCTGATAATCAGAAGTCTCAGAGATGACAGGTCTAAAAGAAATAACTATTCCTTCTAGAAAATAAAAGAACTATCAAAAATAGGAATATACAGAATGTAAAATATATTTAATACACTTTACTCTGTACCGTTTTTTTCTGTCACTTAAAATAAAAAGAGTTAAAAGTAGTTGATCGGGGGAGCATCCAATTTTTCCCAAAGCAGCAAACAAATCTGAAAAGCAGAGACATGTCATTTTGGAAAAATGCTTTTGGAACCAGTCTTTTTATGGCATTTTTCATTCCTATAGTATTATTTTTAATAGTGTAAGTTAATATAATGAACCATATTACTATGTTTATTATTGTAGCATGATGATGTTATATTACCAATGAATCAATCTTTTATGACAGACTTGAATTCAAAATATGCAAATTTGTATTAATTTGCATATGATAACAGTAAACACAATATTCTCTGTTAGGCATATATTAAACATGTTATATGTATATACTAACTCATTTAATTCCCATAATCTATGAAGAATATATAATTTCCCCCTCCTCATAAACAGATAAGGAAACTGAAGCACAGAGAAATCAGTAACTTGTTAAGTTAAACAACTAAAAAGAAGCAGAGATGAGATCTGAATAACCATTCTGGCTCCAGAGTCTATACTCTTAATAAGGTATGCTAAATAAAGAAAACAAACAAAAATCCAAACACTTTACAACTTATTACGTGCCAATCATCGTTACATGCTTTTATCTTCATAAACTTGAAATGAGAAATCAGCTATTTTAACATGCCACTATACTAATCTACTTTTTATTGGTTCACAATAAATATTAATTAAAAATAAAAGGCTAAATCTAAAACTAAAACGTGATGGGATTTAATGAAATTACAGCTCTCTTTATGTAAGTTCATATTCAGGTGTATAGACTATTTCTATATTCTTTTTAATGTCCAAAGGCTTTTCTTAAGTAAAAATAAGCATACTACAGGTTAAATTCCTACTTTCTGTGCACTTTTTCCTTCTGATTTCTAAAAGTTTTTCTAGGTGATATTTATTTTCCACAAATTTTTTCATTTTACTGCCAGCAATGAACTTCTATTATTTCATAAATAAACGTGCATGTTTTGCCTATAGTACCCTACTCTTTAAGCATCTCAAACTTTTATCATCATCACCATCATCAGTATTAGTACTAGTTTTACTACACCAATTGCCCAAATGCACCTACAGGAAGCTACATTTCAAATTGTTACCATTGGCACTTGGTAGTGCCAAATCACACGTGGTTGGCCAAGATACCTACATTTATATTCATCCATTTCTTTTGAAAGGATGCCCTTTTAGCTAATAAATGGAGTCTAATTCTAATCTTTCCAGCGAAATTATTCTTCTGGGACCAATTAGCATATTCTATAATCCTCATTTTACATACAGTAAAACTTCTCATCTAACCAGATCAGTAAAATTAAGTTAGTAAAAAAAAAGTGAACTATTATGAAGAACCATAAAAACTCTACTTACCTTATGTATTATTTTTTTCAAAAACCATACATAATTTTGCTAATGTTGTCATATTATCCAAAGACTTTTTGAAGTATGAATCTATTAACTAGATTCAATTGTTTTTCTTACAGCACAGCCATTGTAAGTTAGGGTGGCTCAGTCAGTTGAGCATTTATCTGACTCTTGGTTTTTGGCTCAGGTCCTGATCTCATGACTCATAGATTCCAGGCCCACAGTAGTGGCACTCAATGGGGAGTTGGCTTGAGGATTCCCTCCTTCTGCCCCTCCCCCCATGTGCATGCTCTCAAAAACAATCTTTAAAAATAAACAAACAAATAAATAAAATATACTCATAACTGTAAGATTTGTAGTTAAATTTTTTAAACAGATCCTTAAAGATACTGGCAATGCATTCTAAATGCAGCATTCACATACAATCCTACTTCTTATCTGATCATTTACTGTTATCCACACAGCATCAGAAAAATTTTAAGTGACTGACTTCATGAAGTCTTCTCAAAGTATTCATCCTACATTTTTATACATATTTTTTAAAACCCTCTATTTTGCATTCACATCAGTTTATATTTTCTGAAAGTGAACTAATTACTAGATTGTAATAACAAATATGACAGGCACCAATAGATGTGGAAATACACAAAACTGATTATTGGTTAAGTAAAATATAAGCAAATAGATCTACTAATTTGGGCCTACTGGTCTGAAAACTTCATTGCGCTGTGGGTACCAATCAATATTTTACTAATAGAGACTGGAAAGTTTAAGTCAGGAAGTCTGGAAGTCAAGAAAGGTTTATTATTATCTACACATGGAACTATTCCAGACAAAACGATACTTTTTTATGACAATATTAATATAGTCACTTTACTTATAGCTAAGATGATAAATTTACTTTCTTAATAAAGAATTACCTACTATTTACTAAGCTTCAGTCTCCGTGTCTTATCTACACAATTGTACTTAGTCCTCACAGTAACTCTGAAAGGTGGTTGTTATCTATATTTTACAAATGATAATTCTGGGGACACCTGGGTGGTTCAGTGGTTGAGTATCTACCTTCAGTCCATGGCATGATCCTAGAGTCTCGGGATCGAGTTCCACATCAGGCTCCCTGCACGGAGCCTGCTTTTCTCTCTGCCTACGTCTCCTGCCTCTCTGTCTCATGAATAAATAAGTAAAATCTTTTTAAAAAATGGTAATCTGGAGGCTCAGGGAAGTGATTCTTCTCAAGGTTACTACTGATTTCTCTCCATTTTCCTTTGGATAAGGTAGTACTATGCTGTAGCCAGCCCTGAAGGATCCTTAATATTACAAAAGCTCTATGGATTGGGGAGAACAAAGTCATAAATCATTACTTTGTAGTAACAAAAAGTTTAAAATTAAATTTTAAGCAATGGAAGGTACTTACATATAATCAAAAGATAGTACTTGAAAGAATACAAATTCTAGAGCAAGTAGTTCTCAATCCTGACAGTGTATCAGAATTCCAGCTCAACTGCAAATTTACTAAACCCAAATTGCCTGAGAAGCAGCCTGGGTAGGTATCCGTCTTTGTTTTATTGTTGTTGATATGGCACAGGAACATCTGAGGCACAGTGAAAATTAAGACATCTTCTTTCAAGTCAGTTCATATGCCAGCTCCACTAGTACTTGCTGTGACCAGAGGAGAATTATTACACTTCTCCACTTTGTCTATAAAATGCAGATGCTAATCATGTCTAGCTTGCAGAGATGTGGTGAGAATTAAACCTATTAAGAGTGTACTCCCCAAACGGTACCCATCCATTATCATTATTTAACTAGTATATTCACTACTTCAACAAGAAATAAAGACACCTTATTTTGGACATACCATAATGTAAGAAAATAACTTTGAATATATTAAATCACAGCATGTCACAGATGTAAATATTCATATTCTTTTCTATTTTTTTCTAATGATTATGGCTTCTTGCATATGTGGTTCTTCCTAATATTGTTATTACTGAGAGTAATATACCATCGTAACTCCTGAATAAGAGCTGCAGAAGACAAGGCTAAAACAGGCTGAGAGGAAAGTCTTTGAACGCAAATCTTTGAATTTAGACATGATCCTTTAAGTAAGCAACAGGGAGAAAAGAAATATTTAAGGAAAAAAATACAATATAATAAATTCCTGATTATTCAGGAAGGAAGATAATAATAATCAGGAATAATCAGGAAGATATATGTGGAAGAGATAAGCAGAAACAAAGACCAAAACCAGTTAAATAAACCTTTTAGAATACTGGACCATCAAATTCAAAATAAATATTCACTCAATTGCTTAAGTGGTGTTTTGTTCTTTTTTTTTTTTTTTTTTTGAAAGGGAGGAAGAAACCAGGAATTAGGAAACCTTTAAGTATATCAACACCATCATAGTAGTTAAGATTTATTAAATAAATAATATGTATCAAGTACCATACACACGTATTAGCTTACAAGAATACCTCCTTCCACAGGCTCTGTTATTTGCAAAAAAGAAAACTGAGATACAACCAAGCTAAATAACTTGACCAAGGCCACTCAGCTAGTTAGAAAAGAAGGTGGAATTTGAACCCAGGCAGTCTAACTCCAGTATACACATACATACATGCATACAAGCATTTAAATATAAATCACCAAGCCTTACTGCACCAAAAAGGAGCCAATTTTTACATGCTGAAAGAGGACTTTATCTCCATTTGACCCTAATCTGTACTTTCTAACTAGTTAAGTTCTTCTCTCCAGTTTATCTTATAACTCAGGCAGAGAACCCTATGGCAAAGCATCCTGTGATGGACCAACTACCCTTCAAGCAATTGGGACTGCCCCAAAATCAGCAAGACCTCACATAATTGACCCCAAGACAATGATCAACCTGACCTTTACTGCCCACCTGCATGGACCCACTGATCTTTGTCCCACATTTTCCTTATATAAACAGAGAACTACTTTTAGCACATTAAAGACAGTCTTTGAGACGTTAGTTGGCTGTCTTTCAGGTGTTGGCCTCACTGAAATAAATTTCGTTCTTGTTCTACCACCATCGGTAGCTCTACTTAGATACTGTCAGTAGTCCTTTTGGGACTCCCAGAGCCAGGTGCTCTTGCATCTATGGGCCCTGGTTATAATGTAAATGTCACTCCTACTTGCTTTAAGTCATATTAAAACCAGAGAATGAACTTACAGAAGGATATTTATAATATTTTGCATCTGAGCACAAAATAAACTCAGACTAGTCTAAAACTCTAAAACTATGCCAAATGCAACTTTTAGTAGCAAGTAAACATTATAGAACCAACTGGGCACAAGCAATACACTAATCAAAAAAAAAATTTTCCAGACTCATTTTTCATTTTAGTTCATGGTGATAAATACCTGTTAATTTTAATGAAGCACTATAACCAAGCAGATAAGCAAAAAGTGGAGTTCTATATTCTAATTATAGTTGAAATTTTGAGATTGCCTCCTTACAAATATTTTTAAGCCACCCTATACTCCAAAAGCCCACAGAATCAGAGACTGTATTAGAATAAAGGATGAAAATCACATGATCATTTTAACGGACACAGGAAAAAAGCCTTTGAAAAAAATCCCCCCCCTTCCATGATACTCAAGGAAAAGGAACTTCTTCAACCTGACAAAGAGCATGTATGAGAAACCTACAGTGCACAACATACTTAATGCTGAAAGACTGAAATGTGTATCTTCCTGTTAAGCTCAGGCAAAATACAGGATGTCCATTCTCACCATTTCTATTCAACATATGCAGGATGTTCTTGCAGGGGAAACCAGGCAAGAAAAAGAAATACAAAGTGTGTCCAGACTTAAAAGGAAGAAATAAGGTAAAACCATTCTATTCACAGAAGACATGATCTTGTATAGGAAAATCCTAAGGAACCCACTAAAAACCACTGATTTGAACAAATAAAGGAGTTTAGCAAGATTGTACAACACAAGATCAATATGCAAAAATCAACTGTACTTCTATACACTGGCAACAAACAATCTGCGAAGTAAAATTAAGAAAACAGTTCCATTTACAATATCACAAGGAACAAAATACTTAGGAACAAATTTATCCAATGAAATGCAAGACTTGTACACTGAAAACTACAAAACATTGTTGAAGCAAGATCTAAGTAGGTGGAAAGACATCCCATATTCATAGAACAGAAAATTTAAGAGTGTAAAGATGGTAATATTCATCAAACTTACCTACAAAATTAACACAGTAACTGTCAGAATCCCAGCTGTTTGTAGGAATTGAGAAGCTGAGCCTAAAATGAGCTTAAAGGTAATGTGGAAATGCAAGGGACTGAGAAGGGCCAAAACAATCTTTACAAAGAAGAACAAAGTTGGAAGACTCATATTTCCCTAATTCCAAAAGTTAATACACTATTACAATAATCAAGACAGTGTGATATTAGCATAATTACTGTATAGCTAGATCAACAGAATGAGTTGAGAATCCAGAAATAAACATTTATGATCAACTGACTTTGGATGTCAAGGATGTCAAGACAATTCAATAGAGAAAGAACAGTCTTTTCAACATATGTCTTGGGATAACTGGATAATATCTACATGAAAAATAATTAATTTGGACCCCTATGTCACACTATATTAAAAAAATTAGCTCAAAATAAAGATTTAAATTCAAGAGCTGACACTATAAAACTCTTAAAATAAAATGTACATTTTTGTGACCTCAGATAAGGCTGTGACTTCTTGGATGTAACACCAAAAGCATAAGCCAAGCCACAAAAGAAAAAATAGACAAATCAGACTTCATTAACATTAAAAAGCATTTTTGTACTTCAAAGGACATCATCAAGAAAGTGAAAGAACAGTCCACAGAACACGATAAAATATCTGTAAATCATGTATCTAATAAGGATTTAATATCCAGGATATAAAAAGGACTTTTACAACCAAATTAAAAAAAATAATCTGATTTAAAAATGGAGAAAGGATATGAATAGATATTTCTCAAAAGAAATATACAAATACCCAAAACACACATGAAAAGATGCTCAACATTAGGAAAATGCAAATCAAAGCCACAATGAAATACTTCACCTTCCTCTAGTATGATTATAAAACACAATACAAGAGCTTATAAGGATATGGAGAAATGAAAACCCTCAATTAGTTGGCAGGACTGTAAAGTGGTACAACCATTTTGGAAAGTAATTTGCAATTCCTCTATGTTAAATGCAGAGTTACCATATGACTCAGCAATTCCACTCCCAGGAATATAAACAAGAGAAATGAAAATATACATACATGTAAAATTTCTACACAAATGTTCACAGTATTATTCCTAATAGCCAAAAAAGAGGAAAATCTCAATATCCAGCAACTGATTATTGGATAAATAATATACAGTGTCTTTATACAATGAAATATTCAATCATAAAAAGAAAAGAACCACTATATACGTTCTATATTATGGATAAAGCTTAAGGACATTATGCTGAATAAAAGACAATCATAAAAGACTATATATTATATGATTGCATTTATATATGAAATATCCATAATAGATGAATCCATAGAAATAGAAAGTAAGTGATTATGAAGGACTGGGTAGAGAGTGTAAGGCAGAATAACTGTTAAATAAGTATGGGGTTTCTTACTGGGATAAAGAAAATATTCTGAAGTTAAGAAATGCTGATGATTGCATAACTCAGCAGATACAGTGAAAAGCCCTGAACTGTATATTTAAAAGGGTAAATTTTACAGTATTTAAAGTATCTTAATAAAGCTGTAATAAAAAAATTGGCGTCTATGAATGATAAATGATAATACACATAGGCGAAAACAAAGGACTGAATTTAAGGACAAAAATGGCTGCAATTACTAATGAAACAAGTTAAAACATTATATATTAAATATACTTTTAAAAATCCCTTTTATCTAGGATTTAAAATATCTGCCACAAGCAATGAATGAATTTAACTATTTAGCAACCTAACTGAAATGCAGCATAGTAAGAGAAAAAAAAATCACACTATAGTTGAACATTTTTGTAATTAAGCTCCTTATTTCCTTTTGTCTTGCACTTAATGTTTAAATATTTTTATTTCATTCAAGATTTAGACACAGGTATCTATCTAACAGATGAGAAACAATAGAGAGGACCCTTTATAAGCTTTTAAAATTCCATGAATCTGTAAGTTCAGTCTATTCATTTTCCCTTTCAATCATTTGTTAGGCTGGTATTACAATCACAGCAATAGTTCCTCTGTTTATTCTGCCTTTTTCTACTATACTGTCAGTAAAGGATAAAATAGTTAAAGAAGCAGGAAACGGGACCCCAGCCAAGTGGTAAGTTCTGAGAGTACAGCTCCTAAGCAAGTTTTCATGCATGTATATTGGCAACCTCTACTTTTTTGAAGAATGAGATATTATATTTAATAAATTATTAAGATTTTTTAAAGATTATATATCTTCTCAGGGAATCTGTTCATCAATTCCTGTCAATGAAAAAAAAGGCAAGAAAGTACTGGCATTATTCCAACCCCTACAGAAGTGACACATTCAATTTTCCAAACTAGAAATGGAAGACTGGAATACATATAAAATGCAAAGCAACTGGAGGACTTTGATATCCTGTGCAGTTTCTGAAAATACACTTATATTCTACAAAGTTTAAAGATGAGGATACAGATAACTGAACTTTCCATGAACTCGTAAGTGACTAATAAATTATCCTACAGTGTAATACAATTAATTATATAATATTGTGTGAAAGTAATTTTCATTGAACATATATTCTGCTAACAAATCAAGAAGAAGTTTGATGGGTAAACTATTCCTTCCTGATTTAAATTATCCACCAAAACCCCTGATGATTTCCACTAACTTCTGTTACCATTTCTTTTACTGCATTCTTACACTATTAGCAAACAGAATAATTCACATCTCTACTAAGCCTTGAAGGTACTGCTACTCTCAACTGGCTTAATTTAATACTCTGAATAAAAGCTCAGCAAATGATTTTTATTTTTAATGACTTAAGTCCTGAAGAAACTTAACCATAATATGATTATTTTCAATAGTAAAGTTAAAATCTAAACACCACCATAATGTGGTCAAAGAATATTGATGAAAGCATTCTAAAAATGAAGAGGGGGAGGTTTTAGCATCAGACCAACTCTCCCATTTGATGTAAACATAAACTACAACCACTGAGCAGCTGAGAGACTTCATTTTTTATTCCACATTGTAATGAGAAATAAGTGAGAGTCAACAAATAAAAAGAAGTAGTACATCATACATCTATCCTACTCAAAAAATGGAAATAGGTCAAATGATCTGTGATAAATAAGACAACCTACGTGTGCTGCAGCTTTCTCATCTGCAAATGCTTCACCTGTCTCTTCCCTCTTCCACCTAATCAGTATGACAACTACGTACCTGCAAGACCAGACTTTATCAATTTCGTATTGAGATTACATGGTCCTTTTTTTATTGCTAGTCCTCATGTCTAGTGATACAATGCTAGGACAAGGAAAGACAGTAATTCAATCCTGCGACTCCAGTGCATTCCCATCTTCATAAATATTTCCTACCAGTTTCACAGCTCTGTCTCCAAAGGCAATGGTCTAGCAGAGTGTCAGCTTACACACACTTTACTGAACATGTTTCTAACATCTGCCTCACTAAGAATACTGCTACCCTGTCTGTCAAACATTTAACCAGTATTTTTCTCAATTCTGGCTCTACATCATAAGCATCCATAGAGATTTCACATAAAATAATTACATATATTAAGCCCCATGCCAGACTCACTCACTCAGAGTATCTACCGAAGAAATCCAAGTATATGTTTGGACATTGTTTGTATGTTCTTTTTTTTTTTTTTTCCGCTCTATAAAATATTCTAATGTATAGCCATGGTTGTAAAAAAAACCTGGAAAACCCGGTGAGTATAATTAAGCATTATCTTCCACAAAATTAAATTTATATATATGAATGACTTATTAATTTCTCAGACTGCCTTTCTTCAAAAGGAATAATCATGAATCCCCTCAATATTTGATCATAGGTATATTTTCCAAATTTCTAATGATCTGCTACTTCTAACTGAACTTCTAATCAACTTGATAGAAACACGACCACAGGAAGAATTTAGTAAATCTTTACCAAAGTTTACCACGGTGAAGAACATTTCATTTTGTATTTTATGACTATTAGTATATTTGTAGTACAAAGCCTTTGTCAAATACCAGTTTTTCACATTTCTATAGTAGAATAACCCTATTGTATAGTTTCACCTGCTTGATGTTTTTTTGAAGATTATGTATTTTTTCACCTATAAAAATACAGACTTTTGGTTTCTGGTCCAGCACATAAGAAATTTAAAATCTGCCATTCCATCCTAGCAACAAGGAAAAAGCTGAACAAACTAAAAGTTGTCAGCTCTTCTTAGATCCATAAGACAAATGAGATCACAGGGCAAATCACTATCCCCAAAACTGCAAAGACAGGCCAATACCATGAATCACAACTTACCAAAACAAACCAGCAGACACCACCATGGGAATCAGTGCTAGGGTAGGAAAATCTAAAGTGTAATGGATGAATTGCTAGGGGCTTAAAGCAGACAAATCTGAGAGTCAGATCTCCAGGGGGACCCAATCATGAAGGGAGAGAGGGGAATCCTTACACTTTAGTGAGTTTTACCTCCAAGAGCTCCACTAGGTTCCCACAGCAGATATCTGAGAAAAATCTCCTCCTGCTTCCAGTAACGAGTGGGGGAAAAGCAACCATTTTTAAATACACTGGAGCATTCTGTTCTTAACAAGATCGTCCTCAGGGGAAACTAATGGGAGCCTAGACAGCTGGGGGCTTATCAGAGCTGAACTGACCTGGCAGAAGGGAAATACCCAACTCCAACCCACTCTAGCTATCCTAATTCACCGGGTGGAGGGGGGCAAGGGGTAACTAAGAATCAGTGTGAAGTTCACAGTTCAGAAGCATAGGCTCACTAACAGACTAAGACCTAATCACAGTACAATAGAATGCTTCCCCTCCTCTCACACCTTACCACCAAAAACGAATCTAGATACAAACCTTGCAGTGTTCACAAAAATTAACTCAAAATGGATCATAGACCTAAATGTGAAATGCAAAACTATAAAACCCCTAGAAGATAACATAGAAGAAAACTTAGATGACCCTAGGTAAAACAATGATTTTTTAGGTACCACACCAAAAGCACAAAACAATAACTGATAAACTGGACTTCTTTAAAATGAAAATCTTGTGCTCTATAAGATATAAGGTCAAGAGAATGAGAACACAGGCAATCAACTTGGAGAAAATACTGTAAAAGACACACCTGATAGAAAACTGTAATCCAAAATACACAAAGAACTCTTAAAATTCAACAATAAAAAAATGAACAATCCAATTAAAAAATGGGCCAAAGACATTAATAGACACCTCACCAAAGACATACAGATAGCAAACAAGGATATGAAAAGATGCTCCATTTATCACCAGAGAAATGCAAACTAAAACAAGGAAACTGCTGCAAACTTATCAAAATAGCCAACACCTAGATATGACATCAGAAGCTGATAAAAATGCAGATCAACAGAACTCAAGTTCATTAGTGGTGAGACTGTAAAATGGTACAGCTACTTTGGATGACAGTTTAGTAGTTTCCTATAAAACTGAAAACACGGTTATCATACATACAATCTAGTAATCACACTTGTTGGTATTTACCCAAAGGAGCTGAAAGATTATATTAACACACAAAAACCTACACAGGGATATTTATAGCTGCTTTATTCATAATTGCCCAAACTTGGAAGGAACCAATTTACCCTAAACTAAACTGTAGTAATCCAGATAATGGAGTATTATTCAGCTTTGAAAAGAAATGAACTATTAGCCATGAATAGACCCACAGTGAAAGTTAATAAGTGAAAGAAGCCAATGTGAGAGGGCTGCAAACTGTAGGATTCCCACTACAGAGACATTCTGGAAAAGGTAAAATTCTGGAGACAATTAAGATCACTAGCTACCAGGAGTTGGGGGATAGGATGAGGGAGAGATGAAAAGGTAGAGCTCAGAGGATTTTTAGGCAATGAAGCTATTCTGTATGATACCATAATGGTGGATACATGTCATATATCTGCACAACAGAAAGAGTGAACCATAATGTAAAGATGGACTTTGGATGATTATGTATCTGTGTAAGTTCATCAATTTTAAAAAATGTCCCACTCTGGTGGGGGATGTGGATAATGGCAGGGTTACGCTGAGAGCAGACAAGGAAATGTGGGTCTGCTGAACCCAAACACTGCTCAAAAAATAGTCTATTTAAAAAATTAATACATTAATAAATGAAGTTAGCCACATGCTTATAAGGATAGACATACTTAATTTTACTGCCGACTCACAATTTTAACACTGCTAGTCTGCTTTTTAAGTAAAAATGATAATGTGTACTATTACTGCAAAAAAAATTTAATGAGATACTAAAAATAACTCTGAAAAATGCAAAGATCAACATTTAAAACTTCCTTAATGGAACATAACTGTAACATTTTATAATATATGTCCAGTGTTATTTGGAAAATTATGTCAGTTAACTGCTTTCATGTGAATGAAAGGAATATCAAAACAACTAAGTAATAACAGCATCTAGACTTATAGTATTCACGGGTTAAAACAGGCCTCTAGTTACCTCTTCCACTATTATTTTGAATAAGAATTTTTTATTATTGGTAAACAAATTAGAGATGTTGAAAATTTTTCATTCTTATTATTCCGTTTTGGAGTGAGGATTGTCTCTAAAGGGGTCAAAATGAATTATATTTATTATCACAGGTAATTATTTAGAATAGCTTTTAATATATAAATATGCTTTGAAATGAAACACTTGCTCAGTTTATGAGACATACAGTCATAATAGTGGTCTGAGTTAGAGAAACAAGAAAGAATGTACATTCTGACATATCAGGTAAAAACAATCTTTTATCCTAGAATCCATTCTCAGATGCTTAATGGCTAAGTTCTTTTCTCAAGCATGGCAAAGAGAATTTTAAAAGAAAAATACAACCCATTATGAAAAATACAGTATAGAGACTGAATAGATGAAAAGTCTGCTCCAGCATTTTTTCTCCTTTTCAAAAGACAAAAAGAAAAAAAATACACAAAAGGAAAGCAATTTAGTAGAAAGTACTGCAATAGCTGATGCCACTAGATTTATAGTCACCTCTGGCAGAGTACTGCTGTGAAAAAGCAGAGGTACTGCTATTACAAGAAAAGATTATGTAGTTTTGAGAAAGGGTAGGATTAATCATTCTTCAATAGCCAACCTCACCAAGAAAACTTCAAAAATTCTAGATAGCACTTACTGAAAGGAAAACACAAACAAAATTTAAACTAGGGATATACAAAATCCCTTATTTCAAATAAAAAAATCTCATTATTTAAACAGTAGCTACCATGTTATCTCTAAGACTATATATTTTACAAATAACATGTGCTAAGCAAAACTTAATTTTCAAATGAGGTATTATAAAACCAAAAATATTAGCTCTTTTTTAGTTAAAACCTCTTTGTATTTTCCATTGTAAGGGAATCTAAGTTACTCTAGAACAACATTCATTCATTTATTTATTCATTCATTCATTCAATCATTCATAGTAGGCTCCACTCCCAATGTGGGGCTTGAACTCACAACCCTGAGATCAAGAGTCACATGCTCTACCAACTGAGAAAGCCAGGAGCCCCTCAACATTCATTTTTAAATCATAGCACCTGTAAAAAGCTATAGCTCAGCATGCCATCATTTCATTTATCTGTCTAATGTAACAACTTCTAGAAGCTTAACTAACACCAGTTAGAGAAATGGAATAAAGTAGAAATTAGCCTTATTTACTGAATAAAATGTTATCTATACTTATTGCTACTTGAAAACGATGTAGTGAACTATAAAAATTTTTCAAAAAGATATAATTTCAGTTTCCATATAAAGTAGCACACAGTCTTCCTAAGGGACATGCAATATATCTAACTCTAAAGAAGAATTTGCTTCTAGGAACTTTATGAGGTTTTTTTTTTCCTTAAATACATCATTTTTCAGGTTTTCTTCCACAAATGAAAACTGTTATTTTTTTCATCAAAACTGGTAGACAACTACAAAATTGTAGTATTTTAGTAAGATGCTTACATTCACTTTTATCTTTAAAAGTTATCCATCTAAAAAAATTAAAAAATAAAATAAATAAATAAAAGTTATCCATCTAGGGGCACTTGGGTGGCTCAGTCAGTTAGAGGTGTCTGCCTTGGGCACAGGTCACCATTCCAGGCATGACCTGGGATCTAGGCAGATAGGTGCTTCTCCCTCTTCCTCTGCCCCTTTCCTCTGGCTTGTGTGTGCATGCTCTCACTCTCTCAAATAAATAAATAAAATCTTTCAAAAAATAAAAAAAAAATCTAATTGTAAGTACATCTCCATATTATTAATGAAAATATTTTTAAAAGCTAGAGATGCAAACATTTTTAATTAAAATTAGATTAGTAAAGGTCTTAAACAAGCTGAATACTTCATTAATAGAACTGATTGCTGAACTGCCCCCAACAGCTGCCTAGTTAAGCATCTTCATTATCATATTAATCCTTACCTCAAAAAAAAAGCCTCTTCCACAGGACCAAAAAAATACTTACAAAAGTAATTTAACCTAGCATGTAGAAGTACACGTCATTAAGAATTACTAATTTTTTCTTAAATCACTTTCTATTTATAACTAAAAGGTTAAATTTAAACTGATTAAGTTTCACAAATTATACCTGCATTAACTATAAAAAAATGCCTGTAGTAGTTGCTTACTGAGCATTCCTCGCCACTGATTTAAAAGCAAAGCAGCCTCATGACTTAAAACAAGGATTACAAAAACATTAGCTTGTGCACCAAATCACCCCACTACCTATTTTTATAAATAAAATGTTATTAAAACACATCTATACTGCTTCCTCCACATATTATCTATGGTTGCTTTTGTGCTACATTGGCAGTAGTTGTCAGAAACAAAAAGCTAGTATATTAACTATCCAGCCATTTACAGAAGTTTGCTGACTCCAGCAGCCTGGGTGGCTCAGCGGTTTAGCGCCGCCTTCAGCCCAGGGCGTAATCCTGGAGACCCGGATCAAGTCCCATGTTGGCTCCCTGCATGGAGCCTGCTTCTCCCTCTGCCTGTGTCTCTGCCTCTCCCTCTCTCTGTGTGTCTCTCATGAATGAATACATAACTCCCTCTGCCTGTGTCTCTCCCTCTCTGTGTGTGTCTCTCATGAATGAATACATAAAATCTTTTAAAAAAAAAAAAAGTTTGCTGACTCTTGAAGAATTTAGATCTTTAGTATTTTAAATGTATCTGAATGTACACACATATCTATCTTCTATAGGATATTTAGTAGAGAATCTATTGGTCATTGAAGAATCTGTGTTCCTGAGGCACTTGGGTGGTTCAGTGTGTTGAGTGGCTGACTCTTGGTTTCAACTCTGGTGGTGATCTCAAGGTCCTGAGGTCAAGCCCTGTATGGGGCTCTGCACTCAGCAGGAAGTCTGCTTCAGGATTCTCTTTCCCTCTGTCCCTCCCCCTTCCCTCCTCTAGAATAAATAAATCTTTTCTTAAAAGATTCTGTGTTCCTTCTGTTGTGATTTTAGAATTGTATGCCAACTACTATCCAGTTTCTGGACTTTTTTTTTTTTTTTTTAATTTCATTAATTTGAGAGAGAGCACAAACAGGGGGAACAGCAGACAGAGAGAAGTAAATTCCCCACTGAGCAGGGAGCCCCATGAAAGGGTCAATCCCAGGACCTTGGGGTCATGACCTGAACCAAAGGCAGATGCTTAACCAACTGAGCCACTCAAGCACCCCTAGTTTCTGGACTCTTGATAAAACAGTTACTGGTTAATTCTATTTTGCATTGCTTTAAACTCCACTGCATCTTCTCGTATGCAGTAATGTTCTGACAGTTGTTTTAAGAGAAAATACTACTCAATATTTTAGCTATAATTTCAAAAAGGTCTAATTTTAGCCAGTTAAAATATCTACATATTACTTATAAAGAATGGCAATGTGGAAATTTAGATTTTAAATGCTGAATTAAGAAAAAGATGGCTACATGGGTGGAACTCGGAATGGAATTAAATCATATAATCACAAAGACAAAGGCACTGAGCTTTAAAGATAAGAATTGTTTTAATAGGGAAAATAATATTCTAGACTGAGGGAATCACGAAATACATGACCCTTTGTTGAACAGTGAACATTTAAGAAGTAAACCATGTCAACAATTCTTTCCTCTACTTACCCTCCACAGCCAAAGAAAAAAGTTATCCAGTAAACAAAACCAGTATGCAAAAATTTCTTTAAAATGAAACACAAGAGAGTAAGAGATTAAAGCAACTGATATTACTAAATCCAAAAGTAACTACTAGGTATTTAAATTCTTCAAAAATGTTGTTATAACATTAATATATGGAAGTTGGTTATCTTTCTTCTTTATTGTTGCAAATAAAAATTAGAAATAGGTTCAATTAGGTTCAGATTAAAGTCTAAGACAATTATAAACATAACCATCTTTACAGGAAGAAGTCTGAGTAGTTAAATCAGAGGGTACTGCTTCTTAGACTGATTTGAGTCATATGTGACTAAGAGAAGAGAGAAGTATCAAGCACCTTTGGTAGTCCTTCATGGACTCCATTTATTTCATACAAATCAAGGCAACAAGCACCTTGTTGGTCAAACAAAAACATTTCATTACCTAAATCCCAAGATACTGAGTATACCTTCTGACAAATATGCCAAATCATGGCAGGAAACTCTCATTTAAACATTACAAAACAAAACTGACACTCATGATTAACTTTATTCTTGTAAATAATTTGTCACTTCCAATGCATGAAGTTAAAGCTAAACAAAAACAACCAAAACTTACCTTTTATTTAGTGATGTGCACCCCTATAGTCCAATCATTTACATGTACGTTACTAGCTACCACTGTTCCAAGTTACTAAACAATTACCAAATTTAGCACTCAAATTACATACCAGCAATTCAACAGTCTTTATATTAAGTCCTTTATATAAAAATAAAATCATGTGATTAGGAACTGTGAAAATTAGTAATTGGAAACCTCACTAGAGGAGTTAGGAGGTTTTGGCAGGGGAGTTCTCAGGCAGGGGAGTACTCGTAGTTAGTTGCAGAGCTAACAGGAAGAAATGGATGGGATCCCACAGTGGATACCACTCTATTATTCCAGCCAGAGGAAGAGACACTAATTTCCTCACTGCCACTCCCCACCCCAGGCAACAGCTCCACCCCAATGAGAAGCCACTGCACTGAACTCCTGGTTTATTCCAATGTAGTTCTTAAATGCCTTCCCAACTTACCCCTCTTCTCCTTAAAAAAAGGGTTCCTATCCATTGTTCCCTGCACTTGTTTACAGGTTTTCAGCAGCAGCAGCAGCAACCTGGTTTGTTTCAGGTTGCAATCCTCTTTTATTTCTAATAAACCCATCTGTTATTGGTAAAAAATTGACAGTTTTACTTTTAAGATTAACAAAACTCAGTAGTAATTTTATGTAATTTCATTTTAATTTTATATCCTTACTATTTACACCCAAGACAGGAAAAGTAAACTTTGTTAACAGTATTTTTAAAATACCCAAGTTTCCTATGTCATAATGAGACCTTATCTGTTATATAATAAAAATGCAATAACCTAATATCTTAAGTATTCAATGTGAGTTGTGTTTCAACAATGAAAAAAGAGCATGTTTTTCTTTTTGTTTTTTTTGTTTTTTTTTTTAAATTTTTATTTATTTATGATAGTCACAGAGAGATAGAGAGAGGCAGAGACACAGGCAGAGGGAGAAGCAGGCTCCATGCACCGGGAGCCTGACGTGGGATTCGATCCCGGGTCTCTAGGATCGCGCCCTGGGCCAAAGGCAGGCGCCAAACCGCTGCGCCACCCAGGGATCCCAAGAGCATGTTTTTCATATGCTTTTTCAGGCTCCCTTTTGTAAACAAAAGTTTACATTTGTACATCTATGGACTTGGATTTTGAATGCAATCAACAGATACAAAGTAAAGGGCTCCCCAAAGGGATGGAGTCTAATACTTTACTCTCTTTAACAAGTACTCAGAACAATTAATTAGAAGACCCCTCTAGACAGAAATGGTTCAGAGCATTCCCAAATTGTCCACAGAAAAGGAAATTCTAAGATCCTAGAACTGGAAGAACTCCAGATATCACGCATCCCAATCTCCCCATTTTACAGGGAAGGAGACTGAAGCCCAGACATTTTAGCCAGTTTAACCAAAATTAGTCTGAAGACTAGAACACCAATCTAAAGTCAATCTTCGAAATCCTTTACCTTTTCCCTTCAGGATGGCAAAGTCAGGTTATGATTTTCAAAGTACTGATACTAAGAAAAACAAATGGAAAACAAAGAATACGAAACAAAAACCCATCTACTTAAGGCAGAAAGGCTTACTAAGCAGACTTGATTCTCTACTAATTTTCAATTCCATTCAGATTCTATCATACCTTGTTTCCCTCAAAAAGAAATTCACTGCAAAGTAACTGCTTCCAGCCAGGCATCGTTTCTGGTTGTTTCTAAGGTAAAAGTGCCTATTCCTCCTGCTGCAGTAGTTCATGCTGAGAATCTCAACCTACTGCTGACACAGTACTCATGCTTCCTTTTATACAAAGTCTTCTTTAATAAAGAGTTAAGAGTTGAGAACTAAAAGTATTTCAAAGTCCTTGTTTCTCCTCTAGAGCTAGAATTCCAAATGACTAGGATTCTTCCACAGACAAAAAGGGTGGCAGCGGGGAAGAGAAGATACAAATATGGCCTAATTCCAGATAAATTTCACTTTTAACTTTCATTTTTAAATAATCTGAACAAAAATCAGATTTCTAATACTGTAATTGTTTTACAAAATAAAACTAATAAGCAGCAAGTCTAACATTCCAATGCTATCTTACAAGTGCAAAATCACTAAACAATCATTTATCGCCTACTATGTGCATGAAAATTTCACATATATTATCCTATCACATCTCAATAGTAATTTTGAAACCTTGTGATTGAGAAGAACAGAGCCACTGAAAGACTCTTAAAAAAAAACAGTATTTTTTCAAGATTTTTTAAAAAGACTACATTAGCTATAAAAATAAATGAAATTACAGACTTCTTAAACAGTGCCTGGTACCTAGTTGCCTCTCAACAACTATTTGTTGGAATAAAATAATGAAAGTCTTGAATATTAAAACTACAGAAAAACTCTCATATCATATATTGAATATTCACCAAAACAGTCTCTGCATGGCCTTAAAAGCATTACTGCATTTAATCCTGATGCCAATCTCATAACCTAGGTAGGATTATCCTATATAACTGATGAATAACTTGGGCTAAGTCCAGTGGAACACCTGGAACTGTGTGAGTCTAGGCTGCCATACTGACAGCAGGGGCAACCCTGGCATTTAGTAGGTAGAAGCCAGGGATATTAAATCGCCTGCAATGTGCTGGACAAACCCACACAATTATCAAGCCCAAAATGCTATCACTACTGAGAGACACATGACCAAAAAATAAATAGATAATTGCAATGATTCCTCACCACATAATATCCAGATAACTCATGTTAACATTCAAGGTTCTCCACCTACTGGCTCCTATTTCTGTCTCCAACTGAAATAGGATCACTATTCCAAACCGTCTCCTTAGTATTCCTCTTAACTATGATTTGCTTCTCTACTATTGCCCAAACTGTTTGCCTAGAATAATTTCCCCAATGCCTCTTCCCTGTTACTGTGTGATCTCTACCTACTAATGTGTAGAAATGTTATCAATCTGCAATCTTTACCTGCAATCTGACTCTGCAGAATGTCCAAAGTGTCCCAAATAATATTCTAAATTCAATTGTTTAACTACTTCTAGTCTTTAAGTTAGGGCTGGAAACTTTCTAAAGAATCACATTCTCCATTTTTTTAAACACTCACCTAGAATGATACATAGCCACTTGAAATTACAGAATTGTTTCTTGAAGAAATCATCTAATACACCAACTTCATTTTAAGAAGAAAAACAATAACAACAACAACAACAACAACAACACTGAAAAACATCTAATTTCTTAGTGGCAAGAAAAGAACCAGAATTCAGGCCATAGTTTATAACATAACGTTAGCACTTAATAAGAACTCCAATATACAAAAATCATCCTGTGAGCCTGCATTCAGCAACATTACACTGCAGTTTAAAAGACAATCCATGCTTTATCAGAGATTGCTATTTTACTGTATCTTCCGCAAGTCAAGAAGACATGAGGTTTTTAAATAATGTTGAAAATTATAACAAAAACTCATACATTTTTACAGAAAATTCAATAAATTTGAGATTTCATTTTTCTGCTTAGTCCTTGAAAAAGTCACACATAAAATGACTTCATTGTATTTAGACAAAAAACATTATAAAGATCAGAGTAGCCCATGGTTACAGTAATTCAAAATTATACTAGAAAACCCGGAGTCTAGATAAGGACAACAACAGCATTACTAAAAATGCCTTCATTCAGTTAAAACTTTTCTCCATTTCTAGATATTGATATGAAAATAGACAATTAGATTATTTTGTCCCAATAATTTTCAACCCTGGATTAATCATAAAAATCAAGTTATTCTAATTTCTATATGACAAAAAGGAGAGAATTAAGATAAATCACATCATGGCTATACAGCACTCGGTATATAAACTTATGTTTTCCTGCTTCCTCTCAGTAAGTACATTCCAACCTCACATTCTTTTCAGAAGCCAAGAAGGTTGAACATAAAGCATGTTTATAATATCATTCACTTGCTACACATTAATGCAGGAAACATTAAAATTATCTTGCTTCATTTCTAGTTAGAGATTATTTTAAAAATCAGGTTTTCACTAATGCTTGTCTGTAAACATTAAATATCAATGTAATTTTCTCCTCTAGTCTTTTTATACATCAAAGCAGATTAATTTAGTACAGTCCAACACTGAGGAGGACATTCTATTAGATTAGAAATGCAATGCAAATTCTAATAGCCCAATTCTACTTATGAAAACATCTCCTATTTTCTGCTCCAAGTCAAAGGAAAGAAAACACTTTATCTATTAGTATATATCTGCTCCAAAGACAATTTTAGGACAAATTTATTACAGGCTACAAGAGTTTAATATGTGAAGAAAATAAAGGACTGAAAGAAACCAATCGAAACAGCAAAAAATATTAAAGAGCAAGAGCAACAGAATATACCTGTAATAAGTCTGCGTGTTAGGCCAATAGAAAGTTTTGAAATTAGGAACTATTAATTTTAGTTTAGCTTTAAAAACAAAGAATAGAGAAACATAGATCTTAAATCACTATGTGGAAATTAAATAAAAATGACTAAAGGTCTTAATCATTTTCTATAAATCAAAGCCACAATAAATAAAGCTTAAGTAGCTTAGCTGCAACTTAAACCTAACAGAAGAAATGACTAGCTGGTATTACTGGTAGGCAAACCAATTTACCACTCTGGAATGTTCATATAAATCTCATTAAAAAGAAACACGTTTGGTAAATAGTTTTCCTGACTCCATTCTAAATATACTAATAGAGATGTTAAAATTAAAACAAAAATTAGAGTGTAACTGTAAACTATAATTATAGGTTCACTTTCATTTAGTCCTTAGCTATTAAAATGTATAAGCAAGTGATGTACAAGTGAGGATTTTGGACATATGACCCTTGATTTTATTTGACAAGTAGAATCAAGCCTGTATTTTAATTTCTTTGTGTCAACTTGCTAATTACTCAGCTGCATTAAGGCTAACAGTCTTGTCTAAGAAAAGATCTGGTTTTATAAAAGTGGACTCACTGGTGGTATTTACTTGTATTAAAAATGAAAGGGGCAGACTTGCTGTTAAAATAAAAAAGTTCTATACTATTGGAAAATTGAAACTACACTGAGATAATAGTAAAACTTAAACCCATTTAAAAAAAAAAAAGTAAAATCTAAAAATAACTGATCTCTTTTTTCTTTTAATCCAGTGATGACATTCTTGGGAGGGAGGGAACAAAAAAAGTCTTTTAGTTCCAAAGAGTCCATCTAGTGACAACAATGCACTATTCTTGTCGCTACATGATGTTTTGCTAAATACCTAGTACTCACAATGACAAAATTAAGTTTCTGGTCCAACTTCACAAGACTAAAATAGGAACTCTAAACTAGAAGGTAATGATCACTGGATTTAGGAATAAAAACAACTAAACACTTGCAGCCAAAAATATTCCAGTCTTAAATATCCAGATATTTGGACAAGAGCCCTTTAGACATACTCTTAGAAATTCACAGCTTCAGATCTAGCCTGGTCACATTCTACCATTTCAACCGAACACGTGCACTACTGGCATCTACTATGAATATAGACGTCACTCAATAATACATACAACAGCCCATCTGAAAACTTTTCTAAGTATTTGGAAAGATAACACACTAATCATAAATGAAACTTGAGGCATATTCTGATACCATATACAGTAGTTCTTTGAAATGAAGATTTTAAAAGATCATAAGGAAAATCAAGGCATATGTTTAACTAAAATGCAGTTTCCTCCTCTCTTCTCAGGACCCAGATAAATCGAAAATGTGGGGGTTAAAGCTCCCTCCTTCTCTTTATTTTTTTGAGAACAGTACTTCTATTGTGATTATCTCGTGACTTTTTTTTCTTATTACAAACACATTACTTCAATAGGTAGAAGCAAATCCTAAAGATGAACGTAGCATCTGCTTTTAAAAATCTTATGTTTAAGTTTAAAAATAAGGGTAATTTTAATTAAGTATGGTTAAATTTCATGACAAAAGCAGTTTTATTTCAAATTAAATACTGTAAAAGTGAAAAGTATTCTCCACTGTTCAGACTAAAAAATTGATCTTGAAGAATGAGTAGGCATATGGAAAAACTATACTATGCCATGACAAAACTATTATAGTTCATGCATAGTCAAGAAAAATAATTCTCCTTATACTAATGCTTTGGAGTACAGCTAACATCAGTTTTTACATCAACATAACAAAAGGGAAAACATCAAGAGAATATACTTATCCATTTGCATTATGGTAACAAAATGCTCTAAAACTTCTAGAAATACCAACCCTTCCTATTTACTTAATTTACAGGGTTTGTCTTCAATTTTTTTTCTCAATGGGCAAGTCAGAAACAATCAAGTTCAACCTCTAATTCATCAGAATGATAGGTCATAAATTCAATATCTGCCAAAGCACAGTATTTTTAAAAAGCAATTAAGGTGTGTCCTATGCTGTTGCTTTTAAGCATCATTTCAAACCATATTCCATTCAATACACTCCTAGCATAAGCAGATAGATGTCCCCTTAGAAACTTCTAGCCCCTTGCAAAGACTGTAGTTACTACAGCAAAACTTTAGAACTGGATGTGAATACATAGCTACATAGCTAGCTACCATAAACGGATAGATGAGAAACATCCCAGCAATATATAGCCTGAATAGATGTATAATCAAGGGAAAAGCCAACACCACACGATTTCACAATACATATGTACCTGATCATACCATTTCTATGGAATTAAAACAGAAAAAGCAACCAATCAGCAGTACAGAAAGACTAGAAAGAATACAGTAAAAGTGAAAAAAAAAATTTAAATGAAAAGGATACAGCCTTAAAGCACCAGTCTGAGTTCCAACTGCCAGGATCTTCTGTACAGGATCAAAGGCCAGGGCTGACGGTTGATAGGGAAATCCATGGCGAACAGTCTAGGGATGGGCAAATGACATCACAGCAACCAAGGCAGCAAGTGGAATTTAAAAACAGAAAAATCAATAGAGGCATTAGAACCTAGAACCAATTAAAAGAGATGCAGAACACATACACATGCACTTACCGCCTTAAAAAACAACAAACAAAAAACCCTACAAAATCTACATTAACAAAATTTATTTACATAGAACCTGAAACCAAAAAAAATATATGTGTGTATACATCTCTCCCAGTGTTACGCTTCAATTTCTGCCTTACTACAATATTGATATTCTATAGAAAAAAAAATTTACTTGTGTTGTACACTATCAAGTCTGAGACCAAAATACTGAAGTTTTCAGTAGTCAAAAATCCTGTAAATTAATGTAAAAACGCAATCCATGCTTTATTTCAAGTGTGAGAACTTCATTACTTTATTCGGATGTCAAATGCCAACTACTGCTAAAAAAAAAAAAAAAAAAAAAAAGCTGTTGTACTATTACTTTTGTCAAGGGTTCAGTAAAGCAATTATCTATCCCAAAATTTTGCAATTTTAACAGGATGAAAACAAGTACAACATATATTTTTGCATTTTGCTATTAAACCCTGAATTTTAGGGCAGTAAGGCAAAAACGTGTATTTAGACATTTCTAAATCTTGGAACACATGGTACTTTATGGCAAGTATTAATATCAAGTCAAGTTTGTATTTCTTACTGAGCATCCAGTGAATTAATTCGCTGCATCATTCTTTCCGAATTACAAACCGCTATGGCAATGGTGCCATTAATAGGCAAAAAAAAAAAAAAGAAAGAAAGAAAGAAAGAAAAAGAAAAGAAAGAGAAGAAATCACAGTACCAACTTTTTACCCAAACATAATGATAAAAGGACCCTGTGATTTCGTGTTTTAGGCTTCCTAGCACATTCTAAGGGAAAGGTGATAATAAGCAAATATCCAGTGGAACAGGTTTGGCTTTTAGATGAACAATATTCACTAGACACTGTTTCCAAAGGAAACTTCGAAGTTGGTGAATTACATTAGAAATGCTTGGATATCAAGGCCACAAAGGTTATTAAGAATACTGGCTAAAGGTCGGCAAAATACGTTAGAAGCAACCTTGAAACGACTGCTGCATGGGAAAAGGGGAGAGAGGGGGGGAAAAAAACCCAAAAGGAGTTAGGATGATGTCAATCTCCAAAATAACCCACTAAAGCAAATGTTCGCTTGAGCAGGAGCGAGCGCTCCGTCCGAGGTCTGGTCTCACTGGCACGCGGTTCCCTCGCACTCCCAGGCACAGCCCGAGCCGCCCCCCGCCCCGCCCCGCCCCGACCCCGACCCCGACCCCAATTTTCGCGGGGCTGCGCGCTCCGCTCACCTTGCAGAGCTGGAAGTGCTCGGACTGGAGCGTTTCCTGGATCTCGGGCTCCCGGGTCCCCGCCGGGTGCTGCTGCTGCTGCTGCTGCTGCGAGGCCGAGGACGAGCCGGCGGTCAGGCCGTCCAGCACCTTCCTGATGTTGAATTTCCTCATGGTCTCGGCGGGGCTCCCCGCAGCCCGCGAGGGGAGGCGAGCGGCGTCCCTCGGCGCGGGAACCGAACCCGGCCGAGGGCAGCGTCCCCCGGGGAGGACACGCAGGAGTGGGGCCGAGTGGGCGTGCGAGGGGAAGCGGGCAGCTGGGGAGAAGCGCCAGAGGATCCAAACAGGAAATGCTGCGACGACGAGCCCCGCGGCGGACCCTCCGGGGCCAAGGCCGCCGCCGCCGCCGCCTCGCCCGCGGCCCCGCGGCGCAGCAGTGGCGGCGGCGCGCGGAGCCCGCACTGCCCGGCCTCACCTGGCCGCGGGCTGACTCTGCGCCGCGCCGCCGCCCCGGCTCGCCCCCGCCGCCGCCGCCGCCGCGTCCATGGCCCGCGGCCCCGCCGCTGCGCGCCCGCCCCGGCCCCGCAGTCCCACGGCGCTGCCTCCCGCTCCTGCGCCGCCGCCGCCGCCGCCGCCGCCGCCGCCTCCTCCCGGGGGTCGCCGCCCCTCCGTCCGCGGCCGCCGCTCGGCCTCCCCGCCGCTCAGCGCCGCTGCCCGCCCGGCATCGCACGCAGGGCGCCCGGGCTGGTCGCCGCGCTCCCCGCCTCGCTCCTCCGCCGCCGGACCAGCGCCCTCGCTCCTTTAGAGCCCCCGCCGCCCTGCTCAGGCGCCGCCGCCGCCGCCGCCCCGCCGCTCCCTCTCGCCCGACAGGGCGCCTCGGCGCACGACACCAACGCCCGCCCCGAGCAGCAGCGGCAGCCGCGGTTCCAGCGCCGGCCGCGGCGGTGGCGGCAGCTGGGCCTCCCTCCGCCGAGCGGAGCTGCTGAGCATGCGCACGCGCCCGCAGCGCCCGCTCCCGCCCCCCTCCGCTCTCCCCGCGCGCCCCCTCCGCGGGAGAGGAGCTGGGGCTCCAATGACCCTCTGCGAAAAGCCCAGAGCCCGGGGTAAATTTCTCCCACCCCAACCTCCGCTCCTCCTGCAGCTGAGAGCGTAAAAAAATGTTGACTGAAGAGCCGCAGGAAGCCTTTATTTTAAACGCGGTCATTAAAGCGGGGGTTTGTGTTCTCGCCCTTTAATGAGGTGCACGCTCCCGGCTGCGGGCTGCGATATCGCTCTACTGATGGGCTTTGTTTTGCATTGAGTTGGATTTGATTTTGGGGGGGTGGGGGGGTGGAAAGCGGTTATGTCTGTGGTTAAAGGATGACAGACCTACGTACTAGAACAGGAAAGGAGGTAAACCCGGGGGGAGACGGGGAGAGGATTATTTCCTGAATCTGTTATGTTGGTCGGATTAAAGCGTGGCCACGGCAGGTAGCTGCTGGCAGGGGAGCGGTTCCAAGGCTGCGCGTCCGCCCGGGCCCGGGACACCCCGCCTCTGGGTTCAGTCCGCCAGCTAGGGTGGGTGGGGATGGAGGCGGGAGCAAAGGTGGAAGTAAACACCGCACTGCCCCTCTGCTTCTGGACCTGCAATCCGCCTCGTAAACGCTGATGGTCCGCTAAGTAAGCCCCAGCCGCTGCTCCACTCTTGCGAGGGGGAAGACGGGGCGGGATGTAGGGTTTGCTCGGACTTTTCCGCTTCTTTGCTGGCACAGCCTCGCTGTGGAGGTGTAGAGACCAACGTCTGGCTCAAGTTTGCAAAGGTAGAGATCCCTGCTATAGGGGCACCCTCCCGGAGAGCGTGTTCAAGAAAGAAAGGTGGACGGGGAAGCAAGAAGCATTCGATGGGCAAGGATGTGGGAACGGGGGGACACCTAAGGAAGGATGCGGGCGCATAAAGACTGATCCTGGTTCGTGGGGGAGCGAGTGGGGTGCGGCGGAGGTGGAGGTGGAGGTGGAGGTGGAGGTGGAGGTGGAGGTGGAGGTGGAGGGAAGACACTCTCCCGAGTTGGTAACTTGGCCCCTGACGGTCCAGTGAAGAGGCAAGGAAGAGACACAAAGGGTTTCCTGGACCCAAATCAGAGGTGCCCGCCCTCTTCTCTGTGATTGGCCGCCTCCTGCCCGGTTCAGGGACGTTCTCGCCACACTATTGGTTGACGTGACAAGCCTTTAAGAATATTCAGCAAACAGACTACGACTGGGGCTTTGGGGATTTTGGGAAATGTAGTTCTCTGTGGAGCTTCCGCATCCAGGGACGAGGTCTTAACGCTGGAACCTGTCAAACTGTTTTCGTTGCATCCTGTTTATTGAACCACTCAGTTCATTCACTGGGTACAACGGACAGTAAAGCAAATTTGGGGGTTTTCTCAAGCTATTTCAGAGCGGCTCTGAAATTCTTGTTTACTAATTTGGTTCTCTGAAACACATTTTGGGTTCTAGTCATTGTGCTGGTAAACGAAGACACAGAAATGCAATACCTGCCTTTGACAAGCTCGCCACAGCCTAAAGAGGGCAAACCTCTCACAACAAGTAATTGTGCAACAATATGATGAGTTCACCGATGGAATCTTGCACAAGGACTAAAGAGAGTAACTTAACCAGCCAAAACAAAACAAAACAAAACAAACAAACAAACCTAGATATGGTGATACACACAGTAGTTGAATTCAGATAAATAGGAAGTGACCAGGGAAAGAGGAGGAAGGACATCCGAAGGTATATGGGGAGCTTATGGAAAGTACTTGGAGAGCTTTTTAAAAATACCAATACATCCATAGAGGAAAACTGCAAAAGAGATCATTTCCCCACAAAATTTTCTGATCCACCTTTTCATGTAAGTTGGAAATAAATTTATAAAGCTCTTCAGAGAAGGGACAGCTTCTTGCTGAGAGGACTTGTGGTGCAGTGGAAAAATCCTAGGCTCTGTTGTCTGCCAGACATGGATTTCAATCCAGGCCTTGGTGATAATGTGCAACATTGAACAAATTCCTTACCTTTCCTAAGGGTCAGATTCCTCATATGTAAAATGAAATTAATACTACCTTCTTCGGGATCCCTGGGTGGCGCAGCGGTTTGGCGCCTGCCTTTGGCCCAGGGCGCGATCCTGGAGACCCGGGATCGAATCCCACGTCAGGCTCCCGGTGCATGGAGCCTGCTTCTCCCTCTGCCTGTGTCTCTGCCCCTCTCTCTCTCTCTCTCTCTGACTATCATGAATAAATAAATAAAATCTTAAAAAAAAAAAAATACTACCTTCTTCTTAGGGATTTGTGAGGATAAACTAGAAACAAATATAAGTTTGCGCTGTGTTGCTTAGCACTCTGTAGATAGTAAAAAATGTCAGTTTTTCCATTTTACTATCAGGGTCCTTGAGGTGAAAGGTATTCAAGAGATTGCTAATTTAAACCAGTTCCGGGGCAGCCCCAGTGGCTCAGCAGTTTAGCGCCCGCCTTCAGCCCAGGGCGTGATCCTGGAGACTCGGGACATGAGTCCCATGTCCAGCCCTCTGCTTGGATCCTGCTTCTCCCTCTGCCTCTGTCTCTCTCTCTGTGTGTCTCTCATGAGTAAATTTAAAAAAATAAAAAATAAATAAATCTTAAGCCAGTTCCCCATTTCTTACTTTACAATCTTTGTTTTGATTTTCATGCCTCATCCCTCTCATCAGATTATGAGTTCATCCTGGCATTCCCAAAACTTCAGTTCATAGAGGACACATGACAATTAAGATGAATGTGGAACATACCTGCTAGTGGAGGTTAGCTTTGTGAACTTGCAATCCATCCTCTCCAAGCTCAAGGAGACCAGGACATATCCAGAATTCTATTAACTAAAAAATAACAATGCCCCGAAATATTTACCTTGTGATAGCAAAAATAAAATAATGGCTCTTGAAACTAATGAAAAACTAAACTAATTTTTCTCATAAGTCAGTTTCAATTGATCAATTGATTTTTTAAAATTAAGATAGAAAAAAAGAAAAATTAAGATATAAAATTTAAGAATCAAAATTAATTAATAATTTAAGTCAAGAATAAAATGACTAAAATTTTAATTTATGTTATGCATTTTAATGTTTAGCACAGAGATTTACCCTTAATAATCTCTCAACAAAGATTTATTTTTGTTTGTTTTAATGAATAGAATCAGTATATTGCTTCCAAACAATACAGTATCTTCTGCCTTTGGGCAAGCAACATTCCCTCAAATGAATTTTTTGTTTACCTATTGGTAAATATGGACCAAGAGATGGCGATGTAATAGTATATGCCACTGACAAATTATAGATAGTTATATTACATTTAGCTGAGTCAAGACAGCTTGAAACAATACTCGTTTAATACAATGAAAAGAAAAAGGAAAATCGACGTACAAAAAGAAAGGCACCTCATTAAATTACTCAGCATGGAAAGCCAAAGACCAAAGATTCATAACATTCCGGAAGCTGCCAGTCCTCATTGCATTGTTTAAAGGCTACCAGTCTAATGAAGGCTCTGTGATTGGTCTCATGGGGGTCACTAGGATGCTGACTGAGAGGAATAAAATAGACACTGAAGATAAATATTTTAATGAGAAATTCTATTACAAGCAAAATCTTTCTGGAAGTAGACCAAATCTAACCTTACCTGCTAGCATTTATTTATACCCACTTCATTTCAATTTATTGAATCTCAAAGGATATATGTGTGACAATAATTGATTCACTACACCATTTAACAGAATATTGAATTTAAATTATTCATAAATTGCAGCAGAGATATTAATTAGTTTGCCTATTTCAGGCCCCCTCTTCTGAATGGGTCCCCTAGGTCCTGCTGAGTTACTGAGCCAGGTGTTGTGACCAGGTAGTCATGTGTTCTGGTCCAAACAGATTGAGGCAGACACCCAAAATAGGCCAAGCCCAGAGATCATCTTCTTCTGGGAATTTGGAGTTGAATCAGACAGTGCTAATCAGTCTGAACTAGGAAGTCATGTGGAACTGGGACTGAAGCTAAGTATGCCCATACTTTGATGGCACATGGTAGAATGAAGCAGACACACAACCTACAGAAAAGTGACTCTACAGAGAGGTAGAGAGCAGAGTCCCCATTCCTGACCTTCCATTTCCCAGTCCTTATTCCTTATGAAATCTGGCTACTCTTTCTTTCCTTCTTTGTATAAATGAGTTTGAGTGAGTTTCTGGTTCTTACAGTCAATATTCTGACAGAAACTTAGACACAACCAGCCCCCAAATATAAAGGACTGTAGACATACTCTAACCATCTTTCACTAATAGTTTTACCTTCTGCTCACAGTTCTCCCTAGAGTTAAGAAGATGTGACAATAATCCAGCAAGGAGTTGGTGGCTTAGGGTGGAATGGTTAAACGTAGTGGCTGTGGTGAGAAAGGGTCAGATCCTGGATTGTATTTTAATGGTAGACTCAAGAGGATTTGCTGACAGTATGGAAGGAAAAAGAAGAGACAAGGGTGATGCCTCAAAGTTTTGGCCTGAGCACTTCAAAGAGTGGTGTTGCAATTTAATTTCCACATTTATGAATCCAGAATAATTTTATTACCATCTGTACCCGAGTGGACTGGACAAATATCATCAGCTAAATAAACAAGCCATGTCTGGGAACAAGCAGGATCCACTATGCTTGCTCTTTGTCAAGTTCTGGCCTTTCTAGAACAACAGATTAGGCAGATATTAATGAGCTTTCATTATTCCATAGGTTACCCCATCACAATTTAATATTATCTGCATGACTGTCATTAAAATATATATAAAAATGTCTAGATAAAGGCTAGTAAGTTCAAGTGAAGAAAAAATTCCATAAGTGCAAAACAAAACCAATTAAACCAAATGAACACTTAAATGTAAAATATGAGGCATTAATCTAATTTAAGTGAGGAATATTACCAACTTCTTAAAATCTTGACACTGGGCAATCAGGAGTTCCTCAGTAAATTCTCACATATTTCAAATGCCATTTCCACAATGGACAAAATATTTGAGGTAAGGGATAATTACTCATAGTATTTTTAACTTCAGTATTTTAGGATTTAACTACTACTGTAAAAATTTTCAGAACTTTGCTAAACTTCTACCAGAAGTTCAGCTTTTTTCCTCAAAGAACTCCTTATAATTTGATTTGTAGACTGAAGACCTGGAAATAAAGTTTGTACTTTATTGTAGTTTATGCCATTACTCATGGTTAGTATGCTGTAGTGACTGAACAAGCTTTGAAAAACAGTTAAAGTTAATATTTTGTTTCATCCCCCACCCTGTCTGCTCCCTTGCTTGGCCCTTCCCCTCAACCCCTCTCCAACTCCTGCAACACACACACAAAGAAAGAGAGAATAAATTGTATATCACAATAATTCTAAATAGTATTCCCTTAGTAGACATCAAGCATACATACCAAGTGTGATTCTGAGGGAATTGCCAGGCCACACTTTTTTTTTTAATTAAACACTACTCAGTATCAGATCAACAACTAAAAACTAGCATAGCAACAGAAAACTGAACACTTTTTCCTTCAAACAAAGTTACTTGACATGGTGACCCAATGAAATAGTGTCAGTTGCTATTGACTGATGTGACAGGGCCTTCCATCTCAAGCTCTGAGGTTGGACACAGAGCTGTGTCATATCATTTAGTCATTTGGCTATAGAATATTAGCTACTGACTTTCCTTTCATTCTGGCCAACCGTAAAGAATATCACCTGGGGCACCTGAGTGGCTCAGTTGGTTGGGTGTCTGCCTTTGGCTCAGGTCACGATCCCTGGGTCCTGGGATCAAGCCCTGTGTGGGGTCCCTGTTCAGTGGGGAGTCTGCATCTCCCCCTCCTTCTGTCCTTCCTCCTGTTCATTCTCTGTCTCTGTCTCTGTCTCTGTCTTTCTCTCTCACTCCCTCTCCCTCTCTCAAACAAAC
Source organism: Vulpes lagopus (assembly GCF_018345385.1). Lineage (NCBI taxonomy): Eukaryota > Metazoa > Chordata > Mammalia > Carnivora > Canidae > Vulpes > Vulpes lagopus. The sequence goes on along the minus strand of NC_054825.1, from coordinate 95,372,701 downwards.
AAACAAACAAAATCTTAAAAGAAAAAGAATACCACATAAGAAATCAAAAAGTACCTAAATAAAAACCTTACTATAAGGAGAATGGGAGCAATCCTCTCTCCAAGGACCTATCAGAACCAAGATAATAGTGCTAACAATGAAAACATGCAAGAGTACTAACTCTTAGAGGGTTTTTTTTACAGGTGGATAGGCACAGCCTCAACTCCAGGGATGTAGTTCCTCAAAACAGGACCAGGTATCTAGCTTTAAAATCAGAATGCATTCTTTCACCGTGTTTTTAACCAACACCATACACTTAGTCTAACAACATTGTGTCCACAAACCCACAGTTCTAGTGCAATAGTTCCCCCTTCTGAGTAGTTTTAGTCCCCTGTGGTCAACCACAGTGGGAAGCAGACAATCTTCCTGACTTAGCATAGGAAGCTCAGTAGTAGCCTAAGGATACATCACAATACCTACATCATTCACCTCTCTTTGCCACATCACACAGGTATTTTATCATCTCACATCATCACAAGAAGGATGAGTACAGTACAGTAAGAAATTTTGAGAGACAGACCACATTCACATAACTTTCATTATAGTATACTATTAAAATTGTTCTAGTTTATTGTTAATTATTATTATTAATCTTTTACTCTACTTAATCTATAAATTAAACTTTATTATAGGTATTTTTGTATAGAAAAAAGCACACACATATGTATATGTATATACATATGTGTGTGTCTAATCTATAAACCTATATAGACCTATATATATATATATATATATATATATATATATATATTTGATGATATCCCTAGTTTCAAGCATCCACTGGGGGTCTTGGAACACATTTCATGTGGGCAGGGGTACCACTCTATCTCCTTCCCCTAGCTCTGGGCTGACATTCTTCAACTTTTAGGTAACCTCTGGCCTTATGGTCATCTGTAATTTTTACGTTATTCTATTTTCACACACCCACAGTCTCATTCTACCTCCAGTGGCCACCGAACTGTTCCTGGTTCTATGACCAATGGCAGGAACTAATTTTCTTTGGGCACATAATTTTTAATGAAACATCTCTATTAAGAAAACTACTAACATGTTAGCAAGCCAAAACATTAGTAAAGTCAATGTAAAAGATATTGACTATACCCCAAATAAAACAGAGCCTTTGTATTCTCAGCAAAATAACGCATCAAGCTCCCAAAGCCTTGGATAAAAATTTGGATAATTTCTGAGTGATTTCTTAAGGAAACCTTAGAAGGAAGATAAAACACTTAGCATAAGACAACTTCCTCAAAATTCTCTTCACCTATTTATATAAACCCCCTCACGTCACTCTTCTCTACCTCATGGCAGGTTTTCCAATACTGTGATTCTTAGAAAGCCCAGCCTTTGCTGGATGGCTTACTCCCTCCCTCCAAATTCCCCAACCTCAAGCCTCCCAGACAAATCTTTTCCATATACCTTCTTATGTAGCCCTGTCTACTACCTTCTCTCTGACACTCAGCTAGTATTCTCATCTAATCAGAAAGAAAAGGCGTGGATAGCCCAAAAGCACAAAGACTATTCTTCACAAGGGAGGGACAAGGAATGTGACTCTATACACCTCAGCAGTTTAGTTCCAGTTTGTTCCCGGTCCAGAAATACATCCAGAGATGCAGAGGACACAAAATTACTACAGTCTATAAAGCAAAGGAATACAAGAAGAAGAGTGCCTATTGGTACAGCTTCCAAAACAGAAGATCAAGAACCTGAATCCCGGCACTTATGTTTATCTACCAAAAGGCTGATTTACTATTCCATTCTAGAAACATTGCTCTGTGCCCATAGTGTGACAGGTATTTTCCTGGGTGTTTCAGGGAATACAAAATGATACAACTTGGTTGTAGCATTCAATAAGATGGCATTAGTGATAAGGGAGCAAAATCCCTCCCCGCCAAAAAATGGCAAGAACCAATGCTGAATGCATCTTTTTATTCTCCTGAGGCTTACCACCATCTCTTGTTTTAAATTCTCCATAGCAACGCTCTCCCATTGAGTGTGCACTCATCACTGTGGTACCTTTTCCCAGAGGATGGACTTCCCTAGAAGCAAACCTGGGGTTTGGGAAATGTGGGGTGCAAGGAGAAAAGACACTGGGATTACTCAATTCCCTATTATTCTTTCAAAACTTCTGACCACTCCCACTAGGTTTCATGCTGATCAACATGACCCAAATATTTCCAGCAGGACTTAATCTTGTCCAACAGGCCCCAAATACAGCTTCTCTTCCTTGGTTTCCTTATAACCATAATGAGGGTGTAACTTCAAGGTGTGGCTTTTTAATTGGGGTAAGTGGAGGTTCTCACATTTGCTTATGAGTTAGTTCCTATTTACCTTTCAGCATGATGCGACGTGCCTTTTTGAGTCTTGCAGTGAAAAACAAATGATGGTTTCTTTCAGCCTGGGCCTATATGAAGAAAAGGTACTAGGGACCATATGAGGGACCACATTGTTTTTTAGCAGTTGGAGTGACTTTTGAGAAGCCAGTGAAAACAGAGTAATTTGAGACCATCAGTCGACCAAAACACTTTCACTTAGGACTAATACATTTGTGAAGGTAAATGCAACACTGTAAGGATGTAATGACATTTGGGTGGGTGGGGGGGGTGAGGGGAGGTAGGGAGTCCTGTCTATTGCTAGGTAATATTCCCTGTCTCTGTGCTGTTCCACATGATTCATATCTGGTTTTCAGGCAGGAGGTTTGTTTCCTCTCATTTAATAAAGGAGCTATCTGTAAGAGCATCTAACCTTAATAACTTTATTTTGCCTTAAAATGTTCATGACATCGATACATGAACTCCTCTGCAGTGGCTGCCTCTTCATCTGCTCATAAACTAGAGAAGTTCTGCTTATTCACGACAAGAGTTTGTTCAATTCAGGAAATTGAGGAGGAAGTTCCTTATTATTATCATGGTTCACCAGTCTAGTGGTTTCCTTAAAGAGGCATCTTCCTGCAGTTGAAACTTTGAGTTCATGTGAAACCTACTTGAGTAATTCGACTACCTCTTTGTTAAACATGAGGAGCTGATGGTCAGTCTTGTTTTTCTATTTCTTGGGTCATGACAGAACAGGGAGGGCTCAGACCACTGAGGCAGGCACATCTGGATTCTGTCACTAGCTAAGTGGCATCAGACAAGTTATTTAAGACTATAGTTTCCATCTCTACATGTGTAAAATAAGGGCACAGAGAACTACCTAAGTAAAGTGCTGTATAAAGTTCCTAGCTCAGAACCTGTCACATATATTGAAATCAAATGGTAGCTATTCAAATCATTCTCTTGTGTTGTCCATAGCCACTCTCGAGGTGATTTTATTCTGTTCTTGTGACTTACATGTTATCTAAGCACTGATGACTCCAAAATTTACTTCCATTTCCAACCTTTCCCCTGAACTCTAGATGTGATTCATAGGTGCTCCTTTGACATCTCCACTTAGATATTCAAAAGGCATCTAAAACTTAATGTCCATATTGAATTCTTTACTTCCAGTAGTAAACTATACATTATATCTCCCAGAATCTTCCTTTTGTATGCTTTTTTTAAAAAGGGTTTTTATTTATTTATTCATGAGAGACAGAGAGAGAGAGAGAGAAGAGAGGCAGAGACATAGGCAGAGGGTGAAGCAGGCTCCATGCAAGGAGTTCCATGTGGGACTTGATCCCAGGACTCCAGAGTCAGGCCCTGAGCCTGAAGGCAGGCTCTAAACTGCTGAGCCACCCAAGTGGCCCATTTCCCTTTGTTATATTAATGGCCTTCCTATCCTCTAGATGTTCAGGCCGACACAAATAAACTTACACCACCTTCTTCTCTCTTTCTGTGCGCCCCCCCCCCACAACACTCCTCAAAACACACACACTTTTTTTTTTTTTAAGATTTTATTTATTTATTTATTCATGAGAGACACAGAGGTAGGCAGAGACATAGGCGAAGGGAGAAGCAGGCTCCCTGCGGAGGGATCCCAGGACTCTGAGCCAAAGGTAGAAGCTCAACCTACACACACACTTCTATTTCAAATTTATCAGCAAATCCCATCAGTCAATCCTTATAATATATTTAGAATTTGACAAATTCTTACAGCTTCCATTTCTAGTACAATTTTTTTATCTGGATTATTGGACTGTATACCAGACTAATCTCCTCTCATCTATTGTAAAAAGAGTGAACAATTTAAAAGGTAAATCAGATTATGTCAGTTCTGTGCTAAATCACCTCCAGTGGTTCCCTGTCCCACTCTAAGTAAAGCTCAAAATCCTTTAGAATGGCCTAGAAAAGCCCTGCAGGATCTGCTCCTACTCTCCTGTCCTCCAATCCTCTTTCTCTTTATTCACTCCACCATAGCCGCACTTGCTCTCTTTACTCTTCAAATACAATAAGCACACTAGTGCCTTAGGACTTTGCATTTGATGTTCCCTCTGCGAAATCAGTGGTCAGCAAACTTTTCCTTTAATGAGCCAGATAGGACATATTTTCAGTTTTATGGGCCATATATGGCCTCAGTCACAACTATTCAACCCTGGCGATGTAGTAAAGAAGCATTCATAGACAATATGTTAAACCTGAGCATGGCTGTGTTCCAATAAAACTTCATTAGATAGAATTTGGCCGGACACCTGGGTTGCTCAGTGGTTAAGCACCTGGCTTTGGCTCAAGGCATGATCCTGGAGTACCAGGATTGAGTCCCACATCAGGCTTCTCTTTCTGTCTGTGTCTCTGCCTCTCTCTCTCTGTGGCTCTCATGAATAAATATTTTAAAATCTTTTTTTAAAAAAAAGATAGAATTTGGCTCATCCCTGGCCAATACTTCTCTTCCTCACCATTTGATCTCCATGTGTGATATGCATTCCCAAATTTCCTTTGTAGAAGCCAAAGGCAGGCCACTCCAAGGTGGGACATTTTTGGTATGGTTATTTTGAGTTTAAAAGCAATCAAACACCAGCAGATTTAGGAAAAGCTCTTTAACAATCTTTTTTTTTTTTTTTTAAGATTTTTTTTATTTATTCATGAGAGAGAGAGAGAGAGAGAGAGAAAGCCAGAGACACAGAAAAAGGGAGAAGCAGGTTCCATGCAGAGAGCCTGATGTGGGACTCAATCCTGGGACTCCAGGATCATGCCCTGGGCCAAAGGCAGGCGCTGAACTGCTGAGCCACCCAGGGATCCCAGGAAAAGCTCTTTAGCTCCTTCACAAGTGCCTAAAAATTTAGAGAGAGGACCAGGAAGAGTGCTATCACCATAAATAAGTACATTATATTATGAACTAGGTATGATAGGCAGGGAGGACCCTACTAAGGCTTCTTTTCTGTGTCTTATCTCTGAGTAGCTCAGCAAACATTTATTTACAAAACATTTACTCTGTTTTCATCTTCCTGTGAATTGCATTCTTTCCCCTTGAAGTCCCAGATCCCTACTCCCTTCTCCTTACGCCATTAGTTCAGAATGACACATATACCTAATTTTACCTGACTATCTTTAGAATTTACATGTCTGTGTGGCTTCCCCATATGTACAAAATTAAATATGATTTTCTTCTATTAATCTGTTTCATGTCAATTTGATTCTTAGTCTAACCAGAAGGACCCTGAAGGGGATAAGAAACTCTTGTTCCTCCAACACCTTCAAAACCCTGCCTAGTTGTCACAAATGTCACCCTAACAATGTGACCTTCCTTGACTTTTTTCCCATGAAATAGAAAATTTTACCCTCTCCACCCCCAAATACCCCCACCCACAATCAGGCACTTCACATCCCTACCCCACATCTCCAGTCCCCTTACTTAGCCTTACTTTTCTCTATAGCACTAACCACTGTCTGACACACTACATTTCTTTGTAAGGGATTTTGTTTTCTCTGCTGTGTCCCTGGGGCATAGAACACTTGCTGGCGATAGAATGAATCAATGGGCTCTGGGCCAGAAGGCAGGAGTTCCTTCTGGCTTCTAGTAAGTCAGTATAACCCTTTAGCATTTCACTTAACCACTCACATTATAAACGTCCCTTTCTAAAATGGAAAAAAAATAAAGCATTCTGTAGAAATCAAATTCAATGGTAAATACAAAGAACCAAAACCAAAAATTCTGTAAAAAGTAACAGAACTAAAAGTTGTATTTTTTGGTTGTTGTACTCCTCTCTTCTTTCTTAAAAAAGAAAAGTATGAGAACTCTTCAAATCAAAGAACATTGACTTGTTCAAAGTTCTAAATAACCAAAATAATTTCCTTCTCGTGGTCATTTTCTCTGCTTCAATCTTTGTACATAGAGGGAAAATATTGAAATCTTCAGAGATCTCATGAAAATTCAATCTAATTCATTTCCCCTTTTCCCAAATATTTCTTAATGGTATCCACTGCAGAGATCAGGTGAAGGCCATCATTTAGAAATCTATAATTTAAGAACCAAATATCATTATATTTTAATTACTTAAACCTAGAATTGTATCACTGACCCATGTTTTCTCTTAGTCATTTGATTTGCAAGCCATGGCTTACATTTGTAGGATACCTAAAATGAAAAGGTCATATGCCTGAATATTATTGTCTGATTTTATGACTTCTACTTCCTTGTGAATTAATTCCAATATTTGCTCTTATGAATTCTAAAGTGATCAAGTTTCAGAAAAGCGTAAAGTTCTATCCAACTGCAAACCCTCATCTTCTCACACAGAAAGATTTACTTAGCCTCTCCATATACAGTGGGATGAGTGTTTCTTATACCTGGATAGAGAATTGCTATTCACCAGGAAAGTAGTTTTAGGGGTCAGAGAACTTGGAATGAAGGATTGGGGCTAACCAAAAAAATGGAAGCCAAAACAATTCTGGCAGAGTAAAGACCATTTTGCTTGCTGCCCCTGAGCATGAACTCTCATGTCCAATTAGCAAACATAGGATCTGAGATTTTCTTGGCTGCCATACAACTCAGATTGCTGCCTTAGTGGCAGCCAAATAATTATCCAGGAGCATATTTGCGAGAGGCACAGAGATCCTCAAAAGAGCATATTTGAGACATTATTGTTACAGCAGGACAAAGTTCACAGTATACAAGATGTGAAATTTTCTTCATTTTGAAATACTAAAATTATTTTCTGACTTGAAGCCCACCCTCATTTTTTTTAACCTGATATAGAAAATTGCTCTTTTCACATTAGGTAAGCTAAGGGCTTATTTTTTTTAAAGCCATTTCAGACTTTTCTGAAAATTTTTCTAGATGTTTGCTTTCTGTCCCCCTCTTACAATACTGTCATAGTGGCAAACCGTGTATTGACTTCTCAGTCCTCTCTCCTTAGTTTGACTTGCCACGTCCTCAGCCCAGGTAATAAATCACAATCCATCAAAATACAAAAGATAGTTTGGGGAAGCCAGTTTGACTTCCTGCAGGAGACAGCCAAAATAGAGCAGTGGACTCAACAGATCTCTACTGTCAGTGCTAAATCAAGGCCTATGTCATATTCTTCCAATATGACATTCCTCTGTCTAGTTCTAAGACCCAAATTAAGGGCAGGGGCCTCTCTGCAGCCCTCTCCTGTCTACTGTCTTGCTATGTTTGCAGTTTACTGCCTCTACCAACTGAATGGGGGAGGGGATGTTTTCTTTTCTGGGCAGCTTATAGTTTCCCCGGACATCCCCTAAAGCAGAAGTGAAGATTCTTTACTTGTAGATCATCAGACTTAAAGGAAACAAAGAGAGAAAGAAGATACCTGAATAGTTAGCTATGTTTGTGGAATGCCCATCCCCAACTCTACATTCTGCCTGAGGAAGGAGGCCTAAGGCATAGGGCTCCCCGTACTTATATCTAACCCTTCTACTCTTTTCTTCTGACTTCTCTTCTTATATCTCCACGGGGAAGACAGAGAGTTGACAGAAATTCCTTTTTTTTCTTTCCCCTGACCACTTTTGCTGCCTCTTAAATATTTCTATTTAAAATTTAAGCTTCAACACTGAGATCTCTCACTTGATTGCCAGCAAAAGTTTCATAATCTCTCAATGGGGCAAATGGGCACACTTCTCTGAGCCTAAAGGTTGGAGATGGGGGGACAGTGTTGGAGGAGTGGATGCTGAGTGAGAGAAAAAACATGCTGATAAAAGATCTGAGTTTTCTTATCCTGCCATATTACATCATATTCTACATCCTGTAATATCATTATTATTATTTTGGTGTAAGTTTTTAAAAGCTCTAAGAAGAAGGAAGTCACAATTTTGTTTTAAAATATTATCATAAAAATGCTGAGTTATCCACGTTTAGCGCAGTTCTCTCTACTTTGAAAAGAGTAACTCTGTTTTTCTCCCTGTAGGGAGGAAAATATTCACATGTGGATTATCCAAAGTCATGGATTCAAGGTAAAGTAAGAGCTGCTGCCAGCTTTGTAATATCCCATTCCTTTTCCATAACAAAGACCCTCTGATATAAATAATCAAAGGTTTGACCTTCACTGACAGTGTGGTCACTTTTGCCTGAGAGCCCTGCTCCTCTATATAGTAATTCTGAAACAATGCTCCTCTGGAGAATTTAAATAATTCACTTCTCAGGGATCCCTGGGTGGCTCAGCGGTTTAGCGCCTGCCTTAGGCCCAGGGCAAGATCCTGGAGTCCCGCGTCGGGCTCCCGGCATGGAGCCTGCTTCTCCCTCTGCCTGCGTCTGTGCCTCTCTCTGTAGGTCTATCATGAATAAATAAACAAAATCTTAAAAAAAAAAAAAAAAAAAGTAATTCGCTTCTCTAGGCTTTTACCATCCCCCTTTCACTTTATCTAGGTTAGGGGTAGGTAGGAATAAATCTCAGAATGCATGAAAATTGGCATGATTTATTTTTATACACTTTTCAATTTGTGTCTCCCTTTGCATTTAAAAAAAAAACTATCATTTGGAGTATTGTTTTAAAACATTGTGTCAGATTTTTGAATTGGTTTGTAACCTTGTGGAGATCAGAATTTAGGAATACAAATTATCAATAAAAATTTCAAGATTCTGGATTAAATTTATAAGTGGCATCAATAGCAAATATTCTGTTAATTCACCTTGACCTTGTCCTACCTCCTATGTTTAGTAAATAATTCTCCACTGGTCAGTTATCTTTTTCTCAGATTTTCATTGTATTTCACTGGTTGAAATTTTCAGTTGGTTTTCTACCCCAGCCCTGGAATAAATATCATTCCTCCTAATATCTTATTATCTCTGCCTTTGTGATTGTCTTTTGTTGGTGCTGACATTTTATTTTATTTTTTTTTTTTTTGATAACTGACTTTTCTAAATCAGTAGTTTCTGAAAATGTTGCATTTTCTCTTGACTGGTCACCATCCAAACAACTAGAAAACTCAACTGACTATAACAATCCTAAGGTTCAGGATTCTGATTATAGAATCATATCTGGGGTGATTGTAGTGATATTGTGATGGAGCCTAATGTTGATTATCAATAATGCACATTATCAATAATTTCATAATTATTATTTCTTGGAATGTTTATGTATAGATGCATTTATTAAAAGTGTTAGAGAAAGGAATATATATACATATGTATTCACTCTCGTTACACCCTCTTTTATTATACTCTCTTTTAATGAATCTACTCTGGGTGCCAGTACAGCAAACCAAAATTCTGTTAGGCTAGTTTCCTACCAGCTGTCACATCCCACCCTCACTGGCTCAGTTCCTCTGTCCTATTTCCCTCTGGACCTGGGCTCACGCTTTTGTTCTGCTCTCAATGGATACATTGCATGATTCCCCTACTCTTACGCCTGGCTCTGGCCTTACATTCCCTTTGGTACAACTTACCATATTTTTCTGCTGATTCCAGCTATCCTAGCTGTAACCAGGAGACACAGACTGGACACTTCTTCTTTGTCTACTTGTCATACACTTCTTCTTTGTCTACTTGTCATCGTGCCGTACCACACCTTGGAGACACTGTTACAGCTGAGTTCCCCATGACATGATGGTGAGAAGGAAGATTGACCTATGATACATATATAGTTAATCACAAGGACCAGAACACCTAAACTCCTGCAAGATTTATATATTGGGATTAGAAAATAAACTCTCTTTTACCACAATATAGATTTATTAAACTGGCCTTTTGTATTATCTCTAGTTAGGTTGTATTTGGGTCGAAATTCACACTCATCCCTTGCCTTGGGCTATGCAAGGGTAGATTTCCATGATGGTTGATGCACTGGGTTGGTTGAAAAATTCTATTGATTTAGGCATGGGTGACCTTGGTGGATAAGTTGTTGAAGTGTGGGTTCAGGAATTCAGTACTGCCTCAGGCTCAAAACCACGTTCTCTTTCTGTCATCTAACTGCCTTTCTACTTAAGAATTTCAAAAGCCTAGCATAACTGAATTATAAACTGATGCAAAGATACCTTGTTATGCCAACAAGGCAGAAGATCAAAAAAAGGAAGAATAATGTTCAGTGACTGAACCTGAAAATAATATAGCCAGTGTCTTTCATTTGTATAACATTTTACACTTTTGAAAGCGTATTATCTGTTCAATATTCACAGCAATACCTACGTATCATTGCCCCTAGTTTAAGATTGAGGAAATAAAGCTCAGGGAAGAAGAGTGGCTTGTAAAATCACACAACAAATAAATGGCAGAACAAAGGTGAGCATTTAGCCCCTTGGATCCTCTGTCTGTGCAAAATTCTTTCTTCTGTACCACATTGCCTTTGTCAATAGCCCAAGTTATAAAATGACAAAACACAGGGTTATGAGAACATGTTTTGTTTCGGCTTTAAAGATTGGTCCCAATCCTCTACCAGATTTTCCCTATTCCCCTCAATATCCCTTTTCTTGTGGATTCTTCTTCTAGGCCAACTCTAACTCAGCCGTAAAATTTCCTTATTCTCCACCTGCCAAATTTTCCTTTCCTTAAAATCCTTTTTCAAGTCCAATTAATATGACTAACCTATAGTACCCTCTTAAAACCTTTTTGAATATCTGAATTCAGGAATTGAATTCTTTAAACTGTGTCCTATTTCCTGTTAATACTCAAAATATATTAAATAATCTTTATTGGAAAAGTTTCAGCGTGTGAAACTGTAGATAGTGTTGACTTTTTCCATCACCTAAGGTACCTGCTCACAGAGTTTTGTGCGGTTTAGATAACTCGGCACATGAAAAAGACTAAAGAACAATGTCTTACACATAACAGGTGCTCAGTAATAATCGTTTTGTTATTGCTATAATTGCCATTATTTTTTTAAAGATTTTATTTATTTTTTCATGAGAGATACAGACCGAGAGGCAGAGACATAGGCAGAGGGAGAAGCAGGCTCCCTGTAGGAAGCCTGATGCTGAACTTGATCCCAGGACCCGGGGATCAAAACCTGAGCAGAGGCAGACACTCAACCACTGAGCTGCCCAGGTGTCCTGATTATTGTTATTATTATTTGGCATGCAATGGAGTATGAGAAATGAATCCCTCTCAGGTCAGACTGAGGAAGACTTAAAAATGTACTCAATTCTCAATAGTGATTGTACATTAAAAAATTTAAATCACTGCCTTTATTTGGATACTGTTTTAAAGTAAACATCAGTATTAACTTTCACAAGTATTAAAGGAATTCTAGCCTGGTAAATTTCTGTTCATAAGTTGTAGTTTGCAGAACCTGTTCTGCCTCTACAGTTACCTGTAGTAAAGGTTGTTTGGTTGCAGTTATAAAAGGGGTCATAGCACCAACACTTTGTGGCAGAAATACTGTACTATTGAAAATGTTCTAGATTCCTTATAGCACTAAGGTTATTTGGATGAAAACAATTTCCTTGCTGTTTAGAAGTTCCTCTTCCCATGCAGTTTATTTCTCTCACCTGAAATAGAAATCTATTTTTAATTCCTAAAATATGCATGTTTAAGCATCTTGTCATTATACTTGAAAACTGGAAATTTACAACAATAAGAATAACAACACTCAACTTAAGCCTGGGAAGGATGCATAATAAAACTATCATGCAGTCAAAATTCACTTCTATCTAATAAACCACAATAGGGGGTGGTTTTACATGTGCTCCTAACTTGGTTCAATTTAGCAGTTGTTACCGAGTGCACACATTATGGCAGAGTAGTAACCAAATGGCTTCCCGTGGAAAGTTTCATCTGTGATCTCCACTCCCTACCTCCAATATCCGGTGTGATACCTCTCCCCAAGAAAATTGACATGGTTCTCCTATCATCAAATTTTCCCACTCCTTCCTACAAACCATTCCAGGCTATTTCATCTATGCAGAAATCCAAGCTCATCATTCTACATACAGATAAAATATTGCATACCCAGTAAAGATTTCCTTGATAGTTTAAAAGGGAGGTGACTTTTTCTGTATTTTTTGCCTCAATGTACAACTTTCTGAGCTCACCTTCTGCAAACTACATACCGTGGTATTTACATATTTGTCCATGTTGAATCATTTTAAGCCTGAGAGTGGTTGGCTGTTTATGTTCGTTTGCCATTTGATATTTGAACTTCTGTTCTCTAAAATCTCTTGGACAATAGATAGACTTTAGTGACTTTTATGGAATGCCTATCAGATAGATTTATCTAGTTATATTACTAATAACTAACTTTTTTCGATACCAGTATAGAAAGATAGCTAATGATTTGTTTTTTCTTAAGCATATTCAATTTCATTGGTGTTCTTCACATGTATGAAGACACCAGCTAAGCACCATCCTGATCAGATAAGCCACATGCTCTATTTTGCCAGCATTCTCCAGAAAAGCAGCCTGACAGCAAAGGGATGATGCCTTAAAAGAGAGGAAACTTGGGGATCCCTGGGTGGCATAGCGGTTTAGTGCCTGCCTTCAGCCCAGGGCGTGATCCTGGAGTCCCTGGTTTGAGTCCCCAGATCGAGTCCCACGTGAGGCTCCCTGCATGGAGCCTGCTTCTCCCTCTGCCTGTGTCTCTGCCTCTCTCTGTGTGTCTCTCATGAATAAATAAATAAAATTTTTTAAAAAGAGAGGAAACTCTACTCACCTAAGTTTAGGGCCAGCATCAGTTCTTCCCGCTCTCTGGGTAAAGTCTGACTCTGAGCCGACAGGCACACTTCCCTCCACAGGTTGTATGGTCCTTTGACTTGTGTTGACATAACAAATATAGGGGAGCTATAGATCCTGTAAGCACCACTTCTTCTATGTCAGTGAAAAGGAAATTATCTGAACATCTAGCTGTCATCTGACAATTTCTACGTAGATGCCCGACACCGGCATGCCTAATTCAGTATGTCTTACATGAAGCTTCACATCTCTTTCTTGAACATGATCCCTTTCTTATATTTTCTCTTTCAGAAAGATTATATCCAATGACCAAACCTAGGGCCTGGGCAGTCACTGGAGAATTTTTCTTCTATCTCACCACCATGTTCAATTAGTCACCTGCTCCCAGGATTCCACCTTCTCCAATGGTCTTGGTCTTATACCTCCTCCCCTTTCCCTGCCCCCATCTCAATCACACTACTGACCCTAGTTGGGCCCTCATAATTTCACTTTGATTATTGCAATATTGAGTTCACTGTTTTCCTGTCTTTAGTATGGAGTCTGTTCTTGCTACCCAAGGATTATTTTTCTTAATGAACAAATCTAATCATGTCATGTCCTTATTCCTTTTTTGTTTTCATGTCCTTATTCAAAGCAGTTCAGGTCTCTTCACTTTCCACACCAGTAGAGAATTGTTACTCTCTGTATCCTCTCCTTGGGATCTCTGCATAATTCTCCAGTTTATCTTTTGTCACTACTCACTTTGCACTTTACTTTCTAGAAAAATGGAACACTATCTTCTCTTCCCTTATCTTGCTTTGGCTCATGCTTGCAACATGCCCTCCTTCTTTGCATCCCATTAGTCTCAAGTACTGTGTCATCTGAACTATGAAAGCTCCATCCATTCCCACAAAGAAGCTGGGTGCCTGGTCACTTATGCCCCCCAGGACCCACCTCTCTTTGTTCTGTGATTTTTTTTGTGGGACTACCAACCAAGTCCAAGTTGTAGCATTCATTTCCTACTTTACTATAAGGATGGTCCCCCTGGAGTTATGTGGTACACAGACAGCATGCATGTCAGTAGAGAGATGCCTGTCTGTTTGCAGGTCTGCCTCTCTGCTAGACTATAGTTTCTTAAAGGGCAAGAACTTGCCTTTAATTGATTTTATCTCCAGTAATTAGTACTAGTGCCTAGCTATGTGTTTTGAAAATGCATAGTATTTATTATCTATCTCTCTGTCATCTATCTATCATCTATCATTTATCTATGTTTCCACATACATCCTGACATACTTTCTTAAGAAATATTATTTTCCTACCTCCAAAGGAATACAAGAATGAGATATAGGGACACATACAGTAGTCCCCCTTTATCCTCAGGGGATATATTTCAAGACTTCCAGAAGATGCCTGAAATCATGGCATGTTTTTTCCTGATACATACATATTTATGATAAAATTTAATTTATAAATTAGGCATAGTAAGAGATTAACAATAACTACTATATAATAATGCAATATAATGATTACAACAATATATTATCATAAAAGTTATATGAATGTGGTTTCCTTCTCTCTCAAAATAGCTTATGGTACTGTACTTATCCATCTTATGATACTGTGAGGAGAGGAGACTACCACATTAAAATTTAAATTCAATAATATCAGATTGGATTAAGTAAATTTAAATTAAGCCAATTAAATATCTTTCAGTGATTCCATAGCTTAAATTTGGAATAATTATAGAATTGTGCTAGATTTTAGAAGAAAATTCCATTTTCATTTCTTTTTTATTTCATTTTTTAGAACAGTTTTAGATTCACAGCAAAATTGAATGGAAAGTACAGAGAGTTCTCATACCCTCAGACTCTACAAACACACAAATTCCCCTTTTATTGCCTTCAGAGTGGTACATTTGTTCCAATAGATGAACCTACATTGATACATCATTATGCCTCAGAGTCCAATGTAAATTTGGGGTTCACTCTGGGTGTTGTTAATCCTGTGGGTTTTGACAAATGCATACCAACATGTATCTGCCATTATAGTATTGTGCAGAATAGTTTCCATGCTCATTTTTTATTTCTTTTCAATTTCTGGATTCAAAGACATTACTTCGATTCTTTTTCTTCTGAATGTTTTTATTTTTTAAAGATTTATTTATTTATTTATTTAGTGTGTGTGTGTGTGTGTGTGTGTGTGTGTGTGTGGTGGGGCAGGGGTGGAGGTAAAGGGAGAGAGAGTTTTAAGTAGACTCCTCACTGAGCAGGGAGCCTGTCTCGAGGCTGGATCCCAGGACCGTGAAATCACAATGGCCCAAAACCAGAGTCACTCAACCAATAGCACCACCTGGGCACCCCATCCCTGAATATTTTTATGAACCATGAATGCATTATACTTTTCATGAAATTTTTTGCCATCCCTTATCAGAAGACAGCACCAGGAGTGCCACATGCAACCTGTGCGATTCTGTTTGTGAGATAGGCAATTCCTCCCTATTGTTTACTCTCTTTTGATCAGGGACTCACTATATCTCTTCTTTATAGAGCCTATTACTGGTAGGACTCTCTTTACTTCATGGTTTTTTGATGAATATAGGCAAAAGGAGGCACCCAGTCTACCAGATTTCTTTCTTCTTTCTTATTTTCCATCTTATCTTTTCTAAGGCTGCATTGAGTCCTTTAAATGCTGCTTTTGGCTTTTTTAATTATAAAAATGATTAAAACTAATATTAGAAAGTTTTGAAATAAAGATAAGATATACAAAAGTAAACTTCAGTCGCCTGCAATACTCACTGGTAAACATGTTAACATGTTGACTGATATGCTTCTTTTCCCATACATGTATGCATATGTAGACATATAGACTAAATATCTTATACAGGTATATATAATCGAACCATACTGTCTAAATAATTTTGTTTTCTGCTCTTTTTTAATGAAATATATGGTATTCATTTTCTTACAGTCATTAATAATTTGTATGATCATATATTATACTAGGTTAAATATAACCTATTGTATCTACCATGACTTACTTAACCAATTATTGGATATTTAAATTTTTTATGTATCTATTTTTGCCAAAATTAATAACATTCTTGAACATAAATTTTTATTTGAAATGTTGATTAAATCTTAAGGGTTGATTTCCAGAAGAGTATTACTCAGTAAGAGAATAGCCACACTGACTCTATATAGTCTTTTTTTTTTTTTTTTAACCTACCATGCCTGAGCAAATTCTTTCTTGAGAATGTTTGCAGTCATTAGGGTCTTTACGTCATTCACACAACATGAAAAAAACAAAGGAGAAAAAGGCACTATCTTTGGTGCCTCTAGGGTTTGAGTCCTATCTAAAATTCTTACAGACTGTGTGAGCTTGGGGAAGTTACTCAATATCTCTTTGCCTTAGTGTCTTTATTTGTAAAATTGGGATAATAGTATTTGTAGTGTTCTTGTTAGGGATACAAATATACTAAATATATAAATGGTATCTTTTTAAATTCAGCTAGTGACTAGCGGAGTTAAATTATAACTCTAAGTCTGGATCCCTCTGCTGAGAATCCTCTTTTTAGCTTTCACTGTTAGCTATGGCAGATTTATCCGAAGGATGAAACTGCCCAAGATGTTGTGACACTTATGGCATATTTTTAGCTTATTTGAGATCACACTTAGTATCTTAAAACATCTTTTAGATCTAGTGTTATGCTTTTCTTACTCTCGGAAGTTCTGTTATTGAAAGCTGACCTTCCAGATGACTGTGGATGAGGACAGGATCTCCTCAGTAGATGCGTGTTAAAACATAAGTCATCTCAAAAAACAGCACAGTGTTAATGTAAACAAAAGACTTTACAAACTTTTTCCTTTTTCTTTTGTACGTAGCAGATGGAAGCTCCTAGATTAGTGGATTAACAATGTGTCCTCTAGCATTAGAAGTATTTACCAGATATCTATTACTGACCACATGGGTCAGATTTGAAAGGTTTTCTTTGTAGCTTCTAATTTTGATATGATTTCTTACTTCCATAAAAGTTGCAAGAAATATTACAGAGAAGTCTATTCTATCCTTTACCAAACAATTCTTAATGTTTTGCCCCATTTACTGTAGCATTTATTCTTTCCTCTCTGTCTCCTCTTTATGCACAAATACTTCAATATGTATTTCCTAAGCACTACCTCTTACATAACCAAAGTATTTTTATCAAACTCAGGAAATGAAACATTGGCACAATATTATTATCTGATTCATAGTTCTTCTCCAAATTTCACAAATTGTTCCAATAATATATTATATAGCTTTCTTTCTTGTCCAGGATACAATCCAGAATCACAGGTTGTATTAATTGTCTTGTTTCTTTAGTTTCCTTTAATCTAAAAACAATTCCTCAGCCTTTCTCTTCCTTTCATGATCTTTTTTTTTTCTTAAGAGTAAAGCCAGTAACTTTGCAGAATTTCCTTCAGTTTGGATTTCTTTGATGTTTCCCCAGAATTAGCTTTCAGTTGTGTATTTTTTATTGTAATAACATTAAAGTGCTGCCATGTCCTTCTCAGCATATATATCAGGAAGCACATAATGTCAATTTGCACCATTATTACCAATGTCAACCTTGATAACTTAAAGAAATTTGTGTTTGTTAGATTAATCTACTATAAAGTTACTGACTTACCCTCTTTAAAATTTTAAGTACTCATTTATTTTTCCTTTGCTTTAACCTTTCTAAAAATTATGTACAGTTTCCCTCTGCGTTATGCATGCAGCAAATAAATTAGATTGTATTTCAAAAATAATCCCTGAAAACAGGAAAATTTTTTTAATTAACATTTGCATAATAAATATATATAGCATAGTATTCAGTATGTTAGCCATATATTTTCTGACAGTAGTATGTAAAATGAAATAAAAATGTATAAATATGTGCATGTATGTATATAATATTATGTATTTAAATTTTCACTTGAGTTTCTTCTTTTTTATTGAAGTATAATTGACATACAGTAACTGATTTCGTTTCAGGTATATACCAAAGTGATTCAATATTTTTATACACTATGAAGTGATCCCCGAATAGTATTTTTCCTCTTTGTAATTAATAAGTAATTTCTGGTGATTACTCTGAAATCATGTAACTTTTTTGTTCAACAAAATTTCATTCACTATTTTTAGTATTCATTAAGCTGAATCCTGTCTTTTTTTGAGATGTCCCTATTTTAGCACTTTCTTACTTTCTGGCACAACAAAACGTTCTAGCCTCATTTTGCAGTTTCCCTGTCCCAACTCTGGGTTCAACTACTTCTCTAAGGACCCCGGTCCTTTCTGTGAAAAATTGCATTTAGAAACAAAGATTTGGGTGTTAGATGTACTGATTGCTCTTTTGGTCTCTTTACTTCTGGCCTACTTATTTGACAGACCTAAGAAACATATATACACACATACATACACACACAGGTACATACGTGTATATCTTTCTGTAAAATTATATGTGTGCTATATAATTATATATTATATATAATATACACATGATATCATAAATATAATGAGTTCATACTGAGTTCAATTCCAACTCAATACCACAAGGGTCACAAAATATTTAAAAGGTAGAATAGATGGGACTTGATATTGATTGGATGTGGGGAAAAGGGAGAGGAGGAATTTATGGGTCACCATGAGTTGTAAATACTAATATGGTATTCCCAAGAGTTCAGCATAAAATGTTTTGTGTACCAGCATTTTTTGTTGTGTGTGCCAAACCTACGAATAAAACCTAAGATAGCATTACTTTTTTAGCAGTTGTATGACAGCGTTCCTGAACATTGATCTTGTGGTCAAATAAGATTGTGATATTCATATTAACTGCTGTTGAATGAAAGTTGAGGTATTCATATTAACTGTGGTCGAGAAAAGCTGTTTTTTCGTGAATTTAGTTTTTTGAAACATTACTGTATATATTCCTGTGAAATTTTATCTTGTTAGTACTAGACCAATATTCATTCCCTTCAAGCCCTTTTAACTCTGGTTTATTTATACCAATTGTCCCTACAAATTATCTGTTAAAATAAGTTTTATAATAGGCCCTCTATGTGCTTTGGCTGATCTCCACAGATAAAGCAGAAGGTAGGACTACAGTGTGTTGTTGGTAGTGGGGAAACCCTGGAATTGTAACTAGAAATGGAGTCATTTTCTACCAAATTATTTTATGTTATGAAGTAGACAATCATGAGTCAGATTATCAAATGCTTAAAAAAGGGGAGGGGGCGTGGGGAGAGAGCAAGACAAGAAGTATAACTCAAGATGAACAAAAAGACAAGGAAATCTCCCTGATGGCTCTCATGTAGCCTCTAAAGGTCTATAAATATGTCAGTTTCATTCTTGGCCTTCTTTATTTCTCACTTTAAACATTCTTCCTAGGTAATCTATTTCACTTTCATGGCTCTAAACTCTCCAATACTATCCTATAGCTGTTTCTTCTTTCATAATAATAGAATTTTAACCATTTTATATCAATTAAGCTAGATATTGCATTTCCTAGCCCCATTGCAGTAGGTATGGACACATGGTGATTCTAGCATTAGAAGTGACACATGCAACTTCCTCCTCACTTGCCTAAGAGGAAATGTCTGGCTTCAAGCTTCCACTCTTTTTTTTCCTGAGGGAGAGCCACCCACCAACCTGAAATACGGGTGCTAGAATTTTACATAGGTAAGAAATGCCTTCTAATGGTTTGAGCAATTACATTTTTAGTGTCTCTCTTGAGCACCCTACTCATTTATTCAAATATTTGCTAGATATTTCTACCTTTCTTTAGCACAGATGCCTCCAATCCAACATGCTTCTCTTAAACTTTGCTTCTCCTTTCAGAAATTATTGTCTTCCCAGATGCCTAATACAGAACATTGGGAATTGTTATTGGCCACTTACTTCCCTTTTTGCCCATATCCAACCTAAACCACAACTTCTTGATTCTGACTCTCTTATTGTTCACCCATCTAGTCCTTCCTCATGTCTGCTGCAGATAAGTCCCAGTTCATCTCAGAGAGAATTAATGCCACAATCTAAGAACTGGTTTTTCTATTTCTAATCTTGCTTGCTTCAAATTCACCCTTGGCTTTGTTTCTGTTACTTATAAGCCCAATGATCTCATCTGAAAAATAGAGATACTAGCAGTGTCTACCTCACTAAGTTTTTGTGAGAATTAGTTGAGATAATACATGCCAAGTGTTATCTCTGGTTCTTGAGATAGAGTGGTACTCTAAAATATGTTGCTAATACTATTATAAGCATTTTCATATCAAAACTCTTCTTGAAATTCCTTAACAGATTACAATTACCTCTAGTATAAAATCACATTCCTCAGTGAGCCTAACTAATACCCCATAATCTGGTCCCTACCAAACTCTCCAGATTTATCTATGTTGTTGTTGCTCTCACCTTCAAACCCTGTGCTTCATTCACACTAAAAAACCTACAATTCCCTGAAGAGGCCAAACTCCTTTATGCATCTTATCTTTGTACATATCGATTCCATTCCTTTACAAACTCTACCCCATTCTCTCTCTCTAATTCTTATTCATTTATCTTTCAAATCTCAACTCATATATTACCTCCTCTAGGGACTTTATATCATGCTTTCTGGCCTAGTTTAAGTAAATGTTCTATGTGTATCTATAGCATCCTGTGTTTTTCTTTATTGGGCTGACGAGGATAATAGTTTAATGATAAACTAGGGGGTTTTCCTGGCCCACTCTCCTTTCTTGGTGGATTTTCCATCCTGACTTGTTAGGTTTTAGTGGCATTATTTATATACGATTCTTCACCCTCTTTATCATATCTGATTGAAATATGCCTCCAAATTGGGCTGAGTCAGTTTGTTTCATGTAACAATTGAAAATGTGAATTAAGAGGCAATCTGTGGCTGGTTAATAAGGGTGCTAGACTTGTAAAGTATGAAAATTTAGGACCAGAGTCCATGTCTTACCTTAGAAAGGGGGAGGGGGGGGGGAAAGCCTGCAGATACAAAACCAAAGAGAGAATTTGGAAAAACAGGGATAATGAATGAGCAGAGAAAGTGGGTCTTCAGAAAGGAGAATAGAATTGATGATTAGAGAGAAATGGAACAGGCTATTCAACCCAACCAAGCAAGAGAGCAGCTGTCTTGTGAATTAGAGCTTGGATTCACTCATTCAAAAATCTTGGTAAATTACACATACAGAAAATCTCCGTAAATGACAGAAGAAAAGAACCATGTTCCCATAATTCTTTGACTTGCTTTTTAACTATAGGAATTTATAATAAATAATAAAAACTCAAATGGCACTGATTAATAAAATAACTCCACAGGAATTCTGATGCTGATCTTTTATACATATTCATCTTGAAATATTAAAAATAGCTGGAATTGATATCCTTTTTGACTGAGACTAAGATTTTCTCATAGTTATTCAGTCCAAAATGAGAATGTCCAAAAGCTAGCTGTCATATTTAAACAAATTCTTTTCATAGCTAGCATAGAATAAAAAAAGCAAGTAGTTGCAAAGATGTTCTGTGTTTCAAATGCTGTTATTAGACAAATTATAAATGGTGAAAAATTGTCTTTTGAAGGTCAGTCTTACAAATGTATTGAGGATTCAAGCCCAGCTTTCCAAGAAATGTTTTTGTGATTGTTTATGACATGGTTTGAAACTTATTACACCTTTGTTTTGCATCTTTGTATCTTTTATCTTTCAGTTTATTTGTGTTTCCCACATAGAGTTATTCATTTCTGGAAAAATTAACACATTCATAAAAGTTGTGAGCTGTAAAGACTTGAATGACCAGAATGTTAAGTATTATTTGAGGGACATTCTACTAGAAAAACACCAAGTGAGTCATCATCAGAAGGCCAAGATTCTAAGATGAAGCTCTGCCATTATTTAACTACATAATCTTGGGTAAATCAGTAGACTGGAGTTCCCTTCACATCAATTATCTCATCTCTAAGATAAGTATCATAATCACTTTCCTGCTTACTTTGGAGTTGTAATAATCAAATGCTCACTTTGAAAATGTTAAGGGTTTATATACAACAAGACATTATTAATATTCTACAGTAGGATATTGGCTAGGATTGACTGGAAATATTTCTCAGTCCGAAGTAGCCACTAGTTTTTGTCTACATAAGAAAATGCTTCCCATTCCCAGAAAGATACAAATATCTACATTTGGAACCTAAAAGAGACATGAAATTATTTGTTTACAATATGGTAACGTATATCTATATATATGTACTTAGGAATTATTTTTAGCAAATGAAAAAGAATTGTAACTAAATGCAAAAGAATAGTAAATCAAGATATTTACCAAAATAAAAAAGAAAGATCATATGCTACAGTTATTAAGAACACAGGCTCTAAGTTTTCTCAACTATAAAATGTGATTTAATAATTATACGAACAAATAGAATTGTAAAGAAGTTAGCATGACTCCTGGCACCAAATAAGGACTCAAAGAACATGAAATGTAGAAATAAATGTTAGCTCTGATCTTTAGCTCAGCGTAGACTTAGGAGAAATAGATTACTGATAAGAAGTGTGAAGCTGACCAGGTGTAAAACTCCAGTCCCAGGTGTAGAGTTTCACAGCAGGTCATCTCTGCATTTCTGCATTTGAGTAGTAGAACAGTCGAGGTGTGAAAGGATCTGGTTTCTTGTGTTTGTCTCATGGGGGTTGGGTTATTATCGATCATTAATTTCTGTCAAATATCAGCCAATCAGATAATATTTCTCTGCCTGTCATTTCTCAACAAAATTTTAGATACAAGTTTTTAACCAGTGTTTTGATGAATCATTATAGAATCAATCTAGCACAAATTTAGGAAACATTTAACCAGCCCTACCTAGTTTATTTAAAGTCTTTCCACAAATATTTGCCTAAAGCTATCATTGAACCCTAACTTGTCCTAATATGATGGAGAATGAAATGTATGACAATATGGATATAGCTTTACATGACATGACAATGGATAAGAAGTTCATAGAAAAGGTAATGAAAACTTAGTGTATAGTGAACACTACTTCTTAGATATTCATTATATTAAATGGATTGATGACAATAGTTCAGAAGGATAATTTTAACTTTCTTCATTTTTCTAGACTATTGCTAAATTAATTTTGCCTATTATTCTGAGGACATTCGTAATTTCCTATGATATGTAAGTACCAGGAGTAGTAGAGTACAGGGTATCTAGGTGACTAAAAGTAGCTTTATTTATTTATTTATTTTTTAAAGTAGCTTTAATTAAGAACACAACTCCAGTTTAATGTGGCAATAATAATAATGAACCATGCATACTAAAAATGTAATAAATAGTTATTTCGCTGTTATAATAATAATGCAACAACAATGTAATATTATCAAAAAACAAGGAGCTCTTTTGTAATGAAACATTGGACATGAATCCTTGGGAATTTACCAATCTTTTTTTTTGTCTTAGAATATTGAAAAAGCCTTAATTCACCCACATAGGACATAGAATGCCAGGTTTGTACTGAACCATGTTGATGGGAAATAGTAGCTGCAGGACAAGGAAGAGAACCAAACTTAAGATTGAATTCTAGAAGCTTATCTGTGGATCTTCTATATTTGAAATATTTCCTGGTTTAATGCATTTTTAAAGTTGTCATGTGGATCTTCTATATTTGAAATATTTCCTGGTTTAATGCATTTTTAAAGTTGTCATGTTTCTAAATCTGTTACACAATTTAAACTTTAAGCTATATTAATGTTTAATTTTAATTGTTATTTTTCTTTTTAGATTAAAGAATAAATTAAAAGGGAAATGGTGTGATACAAAAACATTATTTTCTATGTCATCCTTTGGGTTTGGGATGCCCTAGCCCTGTAGATAAGGCATTTCAAACACAGTAAGACTAAATGCTAGCTATATTTCTGTTTTAAGTGCAGCAAAATATAACTCGTTACACCTAATATAAGCCAAGTGCTTCAACAAGCACTTGAATAAGACCCATTGAGTAAGACTCACTTTAGGGTCAGTCCCCAGGATATAAAGCCAAATGAGAAAGTGACTATGAAAAATCACTGAGTGCATATCTGTGGAAGCTCATTTGGAATTTTTAATGCAAGTATTCTTTACAGCAAATTAATCTTGCAACTTTGAGATTTTAAAATCCATTTTTAAATAAATTACGTAGGAAAGTTTTTACCTCTTCCAGTAATTCCACTTGTATTAATGTATAGAACAGATCTTAGGTGTTAGTGGTTTTCAAACTTTATTGTTTAACAATCCTGAATTGTATATTAAAACTGCCAGTACCCAAATTCTAAATCTCCTTCTCATTCAGTAGGTGTAGGGTGAGCCTGGGAATCTGAAATTTACATAGACCTCAGGTGATTTTGATGCAGGTAATCTTTCCATCATATTTGAGAAAAACTGAGAATTTTGAAATAGTTATGAAAGGAAAAACAATTAATGTTGTGGGATGCATCTCTAATTTTTAAAACGTCTAGAAGCTAATAGACACAGAGTTCAGAATTCAAAGATATTTTAATTAATTGACAATTTTAGGTTTGGCTTCTGGCCCCTGGGTACTCAGTTGCATATTTTGTATATTCTCTCTTTGAGCTTTGGTTCTTGTTGTTAAATGGAGGATGGTGATAGTAGCGTGTACACTACATTCTTTCTAATATGCCTTCCCATCTTTTGTTATTCTGTGCTTCTGCACTTTGGCTTTTCTTAGCTCGTAGGTTGGGTGTTATATGAGCACAAAGCCACAAACAATGCTTGATGAGATCAGAGTGGAAGTGGATGTTCTTTTCAATCTTAATAGATACCACCTGCATTATTCTTGAACTTTCATGACTGTTTCCTCTTGCCTTAGGATGGAAGAATTTGGTAGAATGAAAGCATAGTGGGCCCGATGATTTTACTTATTCGGAGAATACTGGAAATGAAAAAGAAAGTTATGGAATCTTTAAAGGACAGAGTGTATCTTGATTTTCATTGGTGAGAAAATATGCTTGTGCCACAGAAAATGAATTTGTGTCATCGCTGACTATTCACAAACATATGGTTATTTCAGTAAAATAGATAAGATATCATGTGACCTTCTGTTTTTTTTTCTATTTCTAGACATTGAAAAAAAAGTGGAGTACCTTTTTAAAATATGAAAACCTCCAGAATCATTTAATGTGAAAATAAACTTGAATGAAATAGCATGGCAACTTATATCTAGCTCAAGCATCTGCCAATAAGTTTCATGCTTCACTAACCCATAAAAGAGGAAAATAAAAGTCCTTTGATTTTTCTGCCTTCCAACTCTGGAACAGAATGTCTCTAACTTTAAAATGGATGATCTCCAAGAAGGAAAAAAACGACAAGATAGATTGACATACTATTAACTGCTAGTATTTTTAGTATTTCAAAAATTTGTTATGTATATTCATCTCATTGAAATATGCATTTATGCCATTTCCAAAAAGTGATGGCATCAGTACTAAGGCCAAAATAGTGGGACTTTACCACAAAAAGCCTGATTTCTCCACCTTTCTGTCTGAAGAAGAAAGCTTTCTGAGGCCACTCATAGGATCAGTAGCTGTCTAATGTGAGATAGATGTGTAAAATTTGTTGTTTTAACCAATGCTATGATTTGTGAATAATAATAGCAAATAATTAGCACTAATTTAGATATTATTTTAAGTGTTTGTCTGTGTATATATATTCATGTAACTGTCATGATAACTGTCATTATCTTCAATTCACAGATTTGAAACTAAGCAATGAAGAAATCATATCCCTTGGCCAAGGTTACAGAGCTGGTGAGTGAAAGCTGGAATTCAAACCCAGGCAACTTGGTTGCAAAGTCTATGTTCTTAGCCAGTACACACCGTAACTCTCAACCTTAAATTAATTTTCCTACTGAGTAAGCCATCCTGGGAAGCTGTACAGTTCCATCTATGTTGGCATTATTAAAAAAGTTCTTGGATTTTCTTAACGTGCCTGATTGCTGATATATTAGAAGCCAATTCAAACAGAGGGACATGCCCCCAGCAGCTCCATCTGGCAACATATAAAGGAAATGAGTTTCCCTCTGGCTAGAAGCAGCCCGCAGACATGCTAGGTTTTGTCTGTGGTTTTGGCCTGGCCAGTGTTTTACGTTTTAATTAGTTACCAAAATAAACACAGCAAAATTTAAAAGCCTTATACACCAATCTGAATTTTGGCTCTTTCTCAGAAAATTGGAGTCTTTACATTGTCTTTGTGTCTTGAATTTCCCAGAGTACTCAGCCTCTGCATCCTCCAGAAACTAGGGCTGAGAGTCACTTGCCATTTGCTACAACTCATACATTCCATTTCCTTTGTGTATTTTACCTACCTGGCTTCTGTACACATATGATTTTGTGACATTTGAACAAAAAATGTTGTTTTCAAAGAGTAATTACAATTATTAAAACTTGTAAAAGGGAATTTCAGAAGGGTGGCTTTTTAGGTGAGAAGGGCATTTATTTCTGGTGCATATTTACAAGTTTAGGATGAAGGCAGAGCGTCATTCTCAGCTAGAGAACTAAAGAGCAGGTTAAAACCTTGGGGCATATAATTCTGGCCCTTCCCTAACTTTCTATATGCCCTCCAGCAAGTTCCCCAACTTTCATGTAGAATGCCATGTTTTCCAAATTCTGTTTGGAATGATAAAACATCCTGTTTACATGATAAAATGAAAAAAAAAAAAAAAACAACCTATTTGTTATTTGCTATGGTGTGTAGTCACTGAAGGATCAATGACTTCATTCTTGGAGAGAGAGGGTTTTATGATATTACTTTGGAAGCTTTCTTCTGCTCAATTTGGCTAACATTTTGATCGTCTTTGGAATAGAGGAGGTATTCACCAAAACTCTCCCATACAGAATTCTATAACCAAGTCTGCTTTTCACTGAGTCCTTAAAATGTTTCCCATTATCCATGATATAGACAAACATCTTTATGTTTCATTTTCTCTGCGCTGTCAGGATTTGTGCAGCAAAACCTCCAAACCTCCTCCTACACTCAAACCTCCAAATATTTTAGCTCCTGGTTCATCTGGAAATTATATACTGAGTGCCTACTATAGGACAGCTCCTCAGCTTCCTTATTGTAATTTACAAGCTTGGAACAATGAGGCATAGTCAATGTTATTTTGGAGATGGAGGATGCTCAATGTTCTCATTGTCATATTTTGTGGTTTGAATGGGGTTACCAACATCACCAAAGGAATATTTTCTCACATTTGAGTTCCACCATTACTAGCAAGCATCCTAGATATATGTTGGTTCTCCACATTGTGTGTGTCTAGGAGAAGTGTCTCCCTAGTCATTTAGCATCTCTGCATCATCGATCTGCTGGCACTGCAGGGGAAGGGATGATGAGATTTGAAAGTACTCATTATTATTCTTTGTGAAAAATTGCCAGTTTGTTCTTCCCCTCCTCTCATTCCTCAGAGTCTGTCTCAGAGCCTTTGGCATTCTGTTGCATTCTGTTTGACGAATCCTTCAGGCTTGCCATACTTGTTTCCCTTTCTTCCAACTTTACCCTTATTTGGTCACATTAGAGAAATGTTTGAAAATCAAATATACCAAGGGTTCCTTCATATATAGATGATGTTGGTGAGTAAGATTCAAGAATACCTTCAATTCTTTCATCTTAGATTAAAAAGGTATGTATTCCATGGTTCTGTTTAGATCTCTCAACGATCTGGAATTTCTCTTCAGACAGAGCTTCTAAGCAATTCTTTATAGACCTGCTTCCTTAAAAAAAAAAAAAAACAAAAAAAACACAAGACATTAAACCACAGTTAACAGCATCTCAACCACTTGTTCACTGAATTACTGCAACAGGTTACAATTGAGACTACCAGCCAGAAGCCAGAAGCCCATTAATACCCTAATGGAATAAATTTGTATTAACTAAGACACAAAAGGGAAATGATTAACTCTGCAAATGGGTGTCTTGCTAAACTAAATGAAACCTTCACTTCACCCTTTCCTCAGAGACCTGGGTGAAATTTAGAAATAGTTTTGGATTTTGTTTTCTTTCTGCTCTATGGCTCAGCACATGCTCATTTGACATCTCTTTCTACTTCTATTTCACCATCAAGAAGTTTATTGTCTGATTCTGGATATATCAGGATGGGATGGTTGAGGTGCATGTGCAAGGATGTGTGTTGAAGAAGGTGGAGCCCCAAAGAGAAGGAAATTTTGAGAGCTGTAAAGGTCTCTTTGAACCAATGGATTCAACTAAAGAACACATGTTTTACTGCATACTTTCCAAATTCTCAGGCTGTGCTACCCATCTAATAGCTTAAATTGCATCAAAGTCTATCTTGTTAAAATTCTTTGAATGTAGAAACACACTTTTCAGGGATTTATTTTCTTTCTCCAGAGGAAAAAAAAGTGTAGATAATGCCTGGCAGATTTTCATCATCTTCAATATTCATGAGCACTCGGGATCATGATACATCAATCTAGGTCTTGGAAAAACAAAAATACAAGGGACTGTAAAGCATCCCCCCCCCCTTTCTAAAGCCATCAGGAGCTTAAAATTTATTTGAGGAATAGATCATGTACATGCATGTATGCAGATAATTAAAAGCATATTGGCAAGTGGTACAGATAATAATGATTTAGGAGAGTGAGACAAGAAGCTGAAATGGGAAACTCTGAGAAGTATTAACAATTGAAATTTGCTGAGGCTTAATGCTCTATGGCTTCACATTAACCAGAATTGAAGGAAGTCCCACGGGCAGAAAACACGTTTACTTTCTTCCCTCCCACTTTCTCTATTAGGGATCTCTGTTTCCCTTGGCCAGACTACCTGGGCTTAATGCTCTTACCTGATGCTCTTTGCATTACCCCAGCTAATTGCTTTAGAACAAGGGTCAGTAAACTTTTTCTGCAGAGTCAGATAGTAAACATTTTAGGCTTTGCAAGCTAATTAGGTTTTGTCACAACTACACAATTACATGGTTACTCCTGCATGAAAAGGAGCTGTAGACAAAATGTAAAACATGAGCCTGGTAAGATTCCAATAAATCTTTATTAACAAACTCTAAAATCAGAATTTCATATAATTTTCATGTATCACAAATCAGTATTTGCCTCTGGATTTGTTTTTAGCCACTTAAAAAATATAAACCACTTTTAGTTCATCCGCAGGACAAAAATGTGTGAGAGACTGGATTTGTTGGCCCATCGACTGTAGATTGCTTACCTCTGCTTTAGGAGACTTCTGCGTTTACCAACTTTTTACCTTCACTTTGGTCTGTTTGGTTTCTTCATCTGTCTGATAGAAACCAGGTTCAACTACTACTACTACAAAAAAGAATTAGGTAGCTTGGGCTCTTCATAAAGCTAAACTTGATGTAATGATTTATTTGATAGTAATTGACATAACCTCAGATGTGTTAGACATTAAAGACTACTGTCCAGGAAATAGTCAAGTAACGAGAACATAGGGTGACTGAGCCAGATTCTATATAACTGGTGGTGAAGCTTGGGTCTGCTTCCTCCTCTTGACCTTGTGCCCTCAGGCAGGAGACCAGAAATTTCCTCTTTGCAGAAGAGATCAACTGCCAGGACAGACTCAGTGACACTGCTATTTGTTGATTTCACAATGAAATTTCTTCAATGCCCCATATTATTTTGAAACAGGGAGGTAAATACTAAAAAGTAACAGCTTTAAGTATGTAAAGTGGATGCCTGAGAGGAGCAGGACTTGGGGAGGGAGGAGATGGAACCGAGAATGTGCTGGTTTTAAGCCTTGTCGTATTTGAATTTTGAAATCCTACACATATATTTTTTATAAATATAATAATTATAAAGAAAACAACCCTTTGGTGACTCTCAGTGCCCACAGAAAAAGTCCAAGCTGTTTTCATGTCACACAAGACATTCTATAATTTGGGCATAATCCACCTTTTGGGCTTTACCACAATCACTCCCCAGCACACATCAGGCAAAGAACTATTCTGTCCAACTCACTTTCACATCCCGGTGTTCTTGCTCCTGTTGCTTTTGTTCTTGAATGTCCTTTCCTCACTGCCTGGGAAGCTACTTATCCTTCAGAAAATAACAGCTTAAATACTGCCTCCTCACAGACCATGTAGGAATCATTCATTGGTTCCTTACCTGTGTACTGTCAGCACTCTTGCCATGTTTACACCATAGCACTTAGCACAGAGGATTATTTACGGGACTCTCATGAAAGTTAGACTATAAGTATCTCGAAGCAAGAATCAGGTCTGATCTATTATCTTTATATCACTATTTCCTAGCACATAGTAGGTACTCAGGTAAGAACTACTGACTTAGAGATAGATTTGGCTACAGTTAGACCCTTAATGAGAGAAGAAGCCTCATGATTAGTGACCAATTGGATTTATGATGTGAAAAAAGGTCAAAGATGACTCTTACTTTTACATTTTTAAATAGTCGATAACTAGGAGGCTATGATACCACTAATGGAAGAAAGGGGAGGAGCTTATTTTGCAGCAAATACATGAGTTTGGTTTTATTCTTCCTGAGTTGTGGTTTGACAGTAAGTTATCTGATGAATAGTTCTTAGCAAAGAAGTTAGAGAAACCGGTTGAATTTCAAATGAGAAGCTAAGCTTTAAAATATAGATTTTATCGTCATTAGCATATTAGGCCTTCTCTGAATCCAAGAGGTTTGATGAGATTTTAAGGTAGATAAATGCTTCAAACAGTAATTCTCAACTTCAGGTATATATAGGAATTATCTGGAGTGCTTGTGAAAATGAACATTCTTCTGGCTCCACTCCCTGACATTCTGATTCAGAAGGTCAGGATGGGGCACAGGAATCTGCATTTTAACAGGCACCTTTTGATGATTCTGCTCTAGTAGCTCACATCTATACCTCGAGGAATTACAGGCATGATGGCAGAAGGAAAAGGTTGGAGAAATGAATTTGGGAGAGATCCAGAAGGCTGGGAGAAGATGTGTCCTCAATGGAGGAGAGAAGGATAGATAGCTAGAGTTTGGAAATGGCTCTCCTGCTACCTGCAGAAAACACTGGAGTTACAATTTACCAGCTACTTTATCTGTCTTCAAAATGACTTCTGATTCAAGGTTTGAATTTTAAAGTGTCTTCACATCATAGACCTCAAAAACAGCCTGCTGTAAGGACTGAAAGTATCTGGGAGCTTATGTCACTTTTCAACCTCTGTTGATTAGGAATTTGACTGTTCTAAGTATCACACCTTTTTCTTCCTCTTACCAAATGCTTTTACAGTAATCAAATAAATTAAATTCTCAGATTTAACATCCTTTTGTTAACCAAATTCTGTAAAACAATTTTACAGGTAGAGCATTGATTTTCACCATATAAAACACTCTTCAGGGATGACTCATCCTTATGTGCAAAACTCAAAGAATCTACCATTTACTGCATATAAATTACTAATGAAACATTTGCTTTTGCTGCTAACTCCAGAAATGTATAAAGCCTTAGGAATATTTTCCTTAATCAGTCTATATCCCATTTTTACTAGACACACAGCTAGTTCTATAAAAGAAACATGTCCAACTAAAATTTTAATGATAAAACAATACATAATTATTTAGTAAATTATAAATACACATTAGCCAAACAGATATTGCAGTTAAATTTTCCAGTTGCTTCATTGCAATAAATGATGTTAAGCATGAAAAGTATCAATGCCTGCTGCATGTGGGAATAAACAAAGACTAACCAGTGAGAGCCAGCAAAGGTTATTTACCACATGCCTGTTATCGCAAAGGAGTCAGCCACCATTACTTGTGTTTGGCAGAGACTCAGACACACACAGGAGCTGGAAAGCTTTATCCTGAATTAGGGAGGACTTCAGGTGTGCCCTGCTTGGGGGCCATTGGCACAGGAAGCTGTAGGTAGGCTAACTGGAAGTGGGGCATCGAGTGCGTTAGATTAGGAGTGCATATTTGGCTTTCTCTGGTTGGTTCTAAGTTGGAAGGAGGACAAAAGTTAAGGAAGCTGACAGTTACTAGGCAAGTCCTGGACACTTTGGTTTCAGTGTGACAGGGATTATTATTTGTCTTCCTGGACCAGTTGTTGGGGATAATGGTCTGACTTCCTACATGTCTGACATAGATGACAGGCTGGCATTCTGGGCTGGCTATTGTAACTAATGAGTTGGTTTCCTGAGCTGGTTGTTGCAGATTGTGTCAGAGTTCCATTTTTGTATATGGTCTGACCACTGTCTGTACATTCAATCTCATGCACACAAATGATGGCAATGATTTTTTAAAGCAACATTTGGTATGTGGGCCCCTATTTGTTCCTCAAGTATCAAGGCAGGCCTAATAGTGTCTGGAGTGTCCTAGAGCTTGGGCTGGGGGCAGGAAAGACTGAGCTCTTCTGCCAAAGAAAGGAGCTGTACCAGTAACTCATTCAAGCAGAACTTGTTTCACCTTTTTTATGTCCCAAACCACCTGTCCTCGCAGTGCAATCTAGCTGTATCCATTTTAGGACTAAATTGAAAACAGTTGCTTCCTAATACTTTATTTCTGGTTATATGAAAAACATATAGCATAGATCTGTATCTAATAAGAAAGATAAATTGTCCCACAAATTGTATTTTCTTGAATACATCCAAATTATTCCATTCAGATATTTTGTTTTGTTTTAGAAAAACAAAAATGGAATGGAAAACTATTAGAGGACTCAGAGAAAGGGAACTTTCACTACCCAATCTTGTTTCTTTTTGGAAACAATGTCACGTTTACTGAAAAGTTTCAAGTATCATACAAAGAACTTTTTTCTTTTCTGAACTATTTGAGTATAAATTACTCATATGATACCTCATCAACCCTGAGTACTCGAGCATGTGTTTCCTACAAACAAGGACATTCTTCTACACAATCAAACTACAACAATCAAAACCAGGAAATTAATATTACTACTCTGTAATCATCAGACTCCACATAGATGGTGTCCATTGTCCCAATAAAGAACACATGAGGCAAGGTGTGACCTGACCTCTGCCAATCTCATCACCCTCATCTTCCATCATACCCCTGGCTCAGGAGGCTCCTGCTACCCAGCTGTGTTTCAGTACCTCAGATGCATGCAGTTCTTTTGCTTGAGGTATTTGCATGTACAGTTTCCTCTGCCTCAAACACTCCTCCAATACTTGCAACTTAACTCCTTTTCCAGCCAAAACTAGTCACGACCTCAGAAAGGCGTTCCTTAACTTCTCTCACATAAATTAATCCCCCTAAGCTTTCTTTAAAAAAATATTTTTTTTATTTTAGATTTGTGATTTTCTTATGTTTCCTTCAGAGTTTGACTTTTTTTTCCTGAATTTAATTTTTATTTATTTATTTATTTTTAAAAGATTTGTTTATTTATTTGAGAGAGAGAGCGAGCATGAGCTCCTGTGCAAAGGGAGGGGCAGGGAGAGAGAGAATCTCAAGTTGACTCCATCCAAAGTACAGAGCTTGAGGCAGAGCTCAATCTCAAGACCCTGAGAGCATGACCTGAGCTGAAACCAAGAGTTTGGACACTCAACTGATAGCCACCCAGGTGCTTTTAGTTTTCATTTTTTAATTACTGATTTTTGAATAGGTCATGTTCAAACACTCCCATGATTCTTTTCAAAAGAGAAGAGTATACAGCTCCTGAGGCTTTCTTATAAAATCTATATTTATCTTTCATTGCATTTGTCATGGTGTATAGCTGTGCATTTATTTCTGAGATTATTTGTGAAAGGTCTAATTCTCCTTCTAAGTTCTGTGAAGATAAGGAAAACAAGATATTGCTTATTATCATATCCTTTTTTAAAAAAATATTTATTTATGATAGACATAGCGAGAGAAAGAGAGAGAGAGAGGCAGAGACACAGGAGGAAGGAGAAGTAGGCTCCATGCCAGGAGCCCGATGTGGGACTTGATCCCGGGACTCCAGGATTGCGCCCTGGGCCAAAGGCAAGCGCTGAACCGCTGAGCCACCCAGGGATCCCCACTTATCATCATATCCTGAGGGCATAATACAGTGTCTGCCACATAATAGCTGCTTTGTAAAAATTTATTCAATGGATGAATGTATGGGAAAAGTGGATAACATAGCTTTCCTGTTCAATGTTTATACAAATGAAAGCAATATTTTAATCAAATTTTCAACGGCCTAATCATAGAAATGGAAATTTGAGGAGTTTTGGACTTCTGAAAAGAGAAAGGTGAGAGGATGTGTTAGAAAAACAAAAACCAATATAATTATTGTGACCTAGTATTAAAGGCCATGATTCCATTAACAGTATGCATATATTTTTTCTTTTACATGTATCTTTTATGTACTGGAGGTGTGGCTATATACTATATTGCATGTTATTATGATTCATTTAAAATTTAAGATGAGACATGATGAGTGGATTCTGGTAAGATACACTTATATATTTTGAATATAATAAGAAAGTCTGAGTGTTTTGCTCAGATTTTCTTATTATATTCAAAATTATTTAAGAAACACCTTTATTATACTTCAGATATATCATTATAAAAATAATCATTGAAAAATTAAGTGGAATACACATGCACTGGAGTATAATTTAAGCCACAAATAAAATTAGAAAATTTTGACTAGCTATATTAAAATAAGTAAAAAAAAGAATTTAATTTCAATAACATATTTCCTCTAACTCACTATACATAAAATATTGAGATTTCAACATGTAATGAATTCGAAAAAATGATCGATGAGATATTTTGCATTTTTTTCATACTAAATTTTTTAAATGAAGTGTGTATTTTACAACTACCATACATCTCAGTTTGGATTAGCTACATTTCACATGCTCAATAACCACGTATCACTTGTTGCTATTTTTCTGCAGAGTGCTGGTAGAGTTTATAGGAAGGAAGGAAGGGAGGGAGGAGGGAAGAGGAAGGAAGGATGGAAAGAAGGAAGGAAAGGAGGAAAAAAAAGGAAGAAAAAGAATGGAAAAAAGAAAAAATTGGGTATGATTACATCAAAGCAATAACAAATTTTTTGAAGCTAAAAAGTAAACATTAGTTTTCATTAAGGAGTCATGGCAAACATGAAACTGTGTAGCTTTGGTTTTCTACCAGTATCTTCAGTATCTCATAGGATATGAAGTACTTAAGGGCAGGGACTTGTCATATTCACTTTATTATTGTTAGACCCTAACATAGTGCCTGGCAGATATTAGACACAGGTATTGTTGTGAATATGTGAATAAATGAATCAATGGCAGTATTATATCCTAAATATGTTTATTTAAAAATTAAAGATCCTCAGTCACTTATGTATTAACAAGGGATTTAGGCAGAGTACATTGGATCTCTATTTCAGAGATAGGAAGAGAAGTGTGGTAGTTGCCTTGCACTACCAGTAGTCATGAAATCATTTAAAGATACAGGAAGTATCAATATAAGACCATGATAATACAGTATGCATTTAAAAAACAGCTTTTTAAAAAGATGGCCCTCAGGTACCTAACTTCAGAAGATCATAGGCAAGGCCCAAAACTAAATAAATTGGTTAAATCCTTCTAAATAAATTTTTTTTGAAAGAAAGGCTTTAACATATATATGCTACTGTTCATGTTATTTTTATAATCTTTCTCTTTTTCTCTTTTCTTTAATCTAATATATTAATTTCCTAAGAGTGTGATTGAAATTTTGAAAAAGATTGAATTCCCCAAGGAGAAATCAAATTCAGTGCCTCAAAGAATCAAATTGCTTGGGATTCAAGGACAAATGAAGTATATATTTCACATTTAAAAGGAGACTCACAATGCCCTCACCTGCTTTCTGTAGCTCAAACCAACCACATATCACTTTAATCTAAAAACAGTTTTACTGAGTATGACTCTAAGACATCTTTAAGAATAAGAATTATGTTTTTCTTTCTGATTTAAAAAACAGTTCCTCTCCATGACAAAACGTTTATAGAAAGACTATAAGGGAGAAAGTTATAATCATTCATAATGCCTCTCTTCAGAGATATTTTAATATATTTTTCTGAAGTCATTTTTAAGAATATAAATATATATTACCTCTGTAAAAAATGCTGTTATGTAGATAACCTATGTCTCACTTACCATATCATAAACATTTATATTGATAAATATTCTTTGAAAATAAAATCTTAGTGACTGTAAAAGATCTCTAAGAATTGTTTGATACATGGAAGGAACTGATGTGTTACTCAGACCATTCTACTTTACATGGAAGAAAGCATTGAAAATTATTGATAGAAAGCAGACTCCTACAATTTTCCCCTCCTTTCTCCAAAATCCAGAGACTTAATTATTGTTGATAGGAAGGTTTCAGAGGCATTGATAAGTTGTTCCTAGTGAAACAGGAGAATGAATTTTGTGTTTTGCTCCTAACAGAAAGAGATAATAGGAAGACAGGCAGAGGCCAGTAAAATGGCAGAGTGTGATACGATGCGGATTTCTATCTCTTCATCAGCCATCTCTGATGAGTAAGAGCATCAGTCAGTTTCTACTAAACTCAAAAATATTCATGATGAGTGTTATTTTTATGAAAATTGATGATGATACTTGATTGAAAGGTTTGGGATTAGGCTGATATGGATGAAATAAACACATCATGCATAGATATAGGGATTGGGGACAAAGGGTCATGAGAAAGGAAGCCCTTGGAAATTCAAAGATAAATTAAGAGTGCTTTGGGACACTACTGGCCATGTACGAGGTGGAATCATTGTGTTTGGCCCCAGGAATTTCTTTCTAGAATGGACATATTTATCTTTTATTTTTTCTGTTTTCCTCCTCTATTTTCTTGGAAAGGGCAGGGGTGGGGTGGGGAGGTATCTCAGTCTCTTTCACACCTTCCTCACATTCCTGTCTCTCAGATGCATTATCTTTGATCTTTCTACCCCAGTCATTTTTTGGTGGTTTTTCCTTTTTGTACCAGCATTTCCAAGGCTTGGATAGCCTTCCTGTGGGTAGTTCCTGTCCACACCTGTCTGGGTAAAGACTTCTGACTTCTCTAGGTCCTGGCTATAACTGGGCCATGATGACATTGCTTACTGTGTTTCCTTCCGGGCCTCACAATGTACAACTGTCTATCTAAACAAATGAAAAACAGAAAAACAATGTTTTCCAGATCTTGTGTCTGTATTTGCATTTTATTTCATTTTTTAAGTAGATTTCTTTTTTAAAAAAAGATTTTATTTATTTATTTGAGAGAAAGAGACAGAGATAGCAACAGAAATGGGGAGAGACAGCAGAAGAGGGAAGGAGAGGAAGAAGCAGGCTCCCCACTGAGCAGGGACCTGACAAGGAGCTCAATCTCAGGACCCTGGGGGTCATGACCTGAGCTAAAGGCAGACACTTAATTGACTGAGCTACCCAGGTGCCCATGTATTTGCGTTTTAATTCAGATTTGTCATTTGTATTTACCATGTCCCCTAAATTCCTAATGATGTTCAAGTTGAAAATTTGCAGGGAAATGGGAAGAAAATAAAAGAATTTACAGTATCATTAGATGGATTCATACCACAGCAGAGATTCTTAGCGTCAATTTTACATATTGTCTAGAAAAAGAAGTATTTAAAGGTTTGTTTTCCAGTGTGTATAGTGAAGAGTTAGAGAGTATTATAAGTGTCTGTTACAGAAACACTATCAGGATATAAAAATAATTCACTTTGCAAAATGGTGGCATGTTTAGTTTATTCTTCCTTGGTTGTTGTTCATCTCTGAAAAGAGTGTTGTAAGAAGCAATTCTGGGCAGTCTGGGGCTATTGTGCCTATTGTGCAGGGCTCAGGTTACTTCACATCTCTTTTAAAAAAGCTGCGGTCTGCCTTATCAAAATGCTTTCTAACTACTGTGAGCAGTGACTTTCTCCATGTAACATTTTAAGGAGATTTAAAGTTATTTGGAAATTTGCTGTAGTGAATGAGCTGTGTAGAAACCCTTTCTGGCTTCTAGAAAAGAAAAGAAAAGAAAAACAGCAAAAAAGAAAACTTACTTCAGTCTGCACTCAGATCTAGTGATTTTTTTCTGGATGTTTCTGTTTATTTTGCCAGCATATATTAAACAAATATTTATTGAGTGGCTAGTATGATCAGCCACTGTGCTAGAAGCAGAAATAAATAAGACAAATAGCCTCCTTATGATAAAATCATAGGATTCTTGTTTATATATATTTGCTTGGTGTCCTGGTAGTAGCACCTCAGCATTTAATTTTTTAAACTGCATTTTCATTGCTCTACATGCCAGCTACCAATAATCAAATGACTTGTAATGTGACTTGGATTATTTATAAATTTTCCTGGCCAGACTACAAAGAACATGAGAAAAAACAAATCATTCAGAAAACTCATCCACCCTATGCTACTTGAATAAACTGGTCTTCAATATTTAGACCAAAAGAAAAAAAAAACACAAAACACCCAAGGTTTTTAAACTTTAAAAATCTTGTGAAATATAGTACAATAGGGAGTATTGAAAATATAAGCACCACATAAGAAAAGATAATGTCAAATACAGGGCATTATATGGCAGTTTTCAGATAATAATGTAAGGATTACTGTGAAATAAAAGGAAATAATGCATTAAATGTAAGGCTAAAATGTTTTTGTTTTAGATTTTATTTATTTATTTGACAGAGAAAGAGAGAGTGCATGCAAGCAGGGGGAGCAGGAGAGGGAGAAGCAGGTTTTCCGTGAGCAGGGAGCCCACTGTGGGGCTTGATACCAGGACCCTGAGATCATGATGTGACCCCAAGGCAGACACTTAACCATCTGAGTCACCCAGGTGCCCTACGTTAAAATGGTTATAGTGTGCTGCACGAACAATGTTCTATATCTTTGGGTAAACCCTTAATCTCTTGTGAGTTACTCCAGCGATATGAAAGGCTAAAACATAAATTAAGCTTTATGCACAGAAAAAATAGAGTCCACATCCTCATATCCACTTTGAGCCCTAGTTATTGAGTTAGGCTCCCTCCATCAATGATGTTAGTCTATTGGCCAGCCAGCCAGTTGATCTTTGAGTTATATCATATCTTATTTCTAAACGGTTTTAAAAAATAATAGATCAAATTATACAGAAAATAGCATCATTTCCAATTGTGGTATGGATCTTTATGCCAGATAATCAAAAATGCAGCCTAACACCTACTGGGTTAAATTTACTTTAGATATAATTCAAATATCACATGGTAAAGAGGAAACTTTCATACTTTTAAAGAAGTATTTAAGATTCAGAGACTCTCATTCCAAGGTCTTTTATTTGGAAAAAATAGGCAATTCTGAGCAAAAGATCTCATGGGTTCTTTTTCATAAGCTTTACATTGTTCTCTATTTTAGTAATTTCTTAAATATAACCTCTTATTTTTTTTAAAGATTTTATTTATTTATTCATGAGAGACACAGAGAGAGAGGCAGTGACACAGGCAGAGGGAGAAGCAGGCTCCATGCAGGGAGCCCAACGTGGGACTCGAACCCGGGTATCCAGGATCATGCCCTGGGCTGAAGGCGGCACTAAACTGCTGAGCCACCCGGGCTTCCCTAACATCTTATTTTTATATTGCATTTTATATTTTGTTAACCTACTTTTACAAATCATCTAATATGCCTTTGATGATAACCTTAAGAAAGAGGTCAATATTTCCCAAAATTGTATGATAAGAATTTTATTAATAGAGTAAGAATTAGAGCTTGTGTACCTTGGATCCAATCCAGGGCCCCTGAAATAATGTTATATAGGCTGGTCCTTTATTTTGTTTTAATTCTATACATTTCTAGAGGATCAACATAACCAAAGGAAGAATTGATAAGCTTTGAGGAATATACCACTGAAACACAGCAGTACATAAACTTTTCTTTCCCAATGTAACAAACCAAACTCTATAAGTGCCTTAAAATAGCACAAAATATCAGAGTCAATGTTTAAAAATAGCTTAAGAGAGATTCTGGTGGACTGTAGAATTTACCAGATTCAAAAAGCTATAGACAAGTTTTTTTCAGGAGTACCTGAGGTGACATCCAGAAACTTCTGAAGAAGGCAAAAATAAGTCCTTGATCAATTCCTTCTCGACCTGTTTTATTGAAATGATTCTAGTTATGCAAGATTTCCTGCTGTTGCCCCACTGGGAGTGGGACATTCCACCACAGTGGAGAGCTAGTGTGTGCTTACATGGGGGTCTGGGGATGATGCTGGCAGAGCTCAAGTGAGGAGGAGAGCGACACTTGTGCTTAGTCAAAATCTGGTATCACACGAAGGTTCCCAACTTACATTCTCTTCTTGGTTTTCTCCTCTTGCTCTTTCCCTCCCTCTGTCTCTCCTTTTCTTTCCTGCCTTTCTGTAAGGAGGGTTCATTTGAGAAGTGAGAAGTGTGAGAAGGCTCCTAGGGTTCAGCAGTTTGGGAAAGTCATAGAAGTAATGCTTGGGTTTGGTGAAAGTGGATAGAGGAGGAAAAAGAGATTTAAGAATTAAGAATTACCGGGAATTTGCAATGAGCTTGAAAAGATGCAGTCTGGTGGTACCATCTTGTTCCTGCCTCATTCTAATATCCAGCCCATCCACCTGGCTTGAGTATGCTGTAGCTGGGGCTGGGGCAGGCAGGTATTTGGGTATCAGGGGGGCTCCAGGCCCCTTGGGTGGCTTGACAGGAAATGCAGAGAACTCTCTTCTTTGCACTGGACCATAGTTTATAGTCCAGCTCTGGAGAGTGCTGGGGGAAGGAATGGGAAGATTCTGAGAACATGCTAATTCAGAAATCCATACGTCCTTAGGAAA
The DNA here is from genome assembly GCF_018345385.1 of Vulpes lagopus. Classification (NCBI taxonomy): domain Eukaryota; kingdom Metazoa; phylum Chordata; class Mammalia; order Carnivora; family Canidae; genus Vulpes; species Vulpes lagopus. The sequence goes on along the minus strand of NC_054825.1, from coordinate 95,331,950 downwards.
ATCAATATCAACCCAACTTGAGTGAGCCTGTTCTCTCTGGTAATCAAGGAATTGAAAAGCACCTGAACAGGTGGCCAGATGCCTCTTTTCCTTTGATACTAGGAGAGTAGACAGAGACCAGGAAGCATAGAGGCTTTTCTCTGCTCCCCGGGAGTGAAAAATGGACAGATCAGTTGGAGTTAGGAGTACAAAAGCCATGGTGAAGAAGAGAAGTCATCAACCTTCCCCAATGCATCCCATCCCACTTCCCTTCCCCGTCATCAAGTTTTTTTCTATTTGTACACTGCTTTTCTGGATGTAGGCCTACTTCACCTGGAGGGAAGCAGAGAAGAGAGCTGAGAGAATACTTTGAGTGTAGTATTTTATGCTCACGATCAGATTTAATCCAGTCTCCACCTTAGGTGCTAGATTTACTTGTCCCAGATTTATGTATATGGAAGTAGACTCAGGGAAGTAAGGAAACTTGCTACCACCATAAAATGCAACTTCCTGACCCCCCTGTAAGTTGATTCCTCCATACAGTGGGGTTGCTGGGGGCAAACGGGATTGAGATATAAGGTGAACTGGGACATTCTGAATTTTGCAGTGAGGGGGAGGGGAAAGGGGTTTGCCTGTATTTTGTGTGTATGTATTTCAGAGTTTGCCTATGTTTATGATCTCCCTCCACCAAACTGTAAACATCTTGAGGAACTGCCTTTCTCTCACCATTTAGCACTCTCCATAATTGTGGAAGAATAAATGTTAAATTTGAGACGTGTCCATGAATCTACTATTATGGTGTTATGGGCACACATGGAAAACACTACTGAGAAGGTGACAGGCAGTAAGATTCTCAGTTGCTGCACTGGTATAAATTTTATGGTTGTTGCTTCTTGAGGTAGATGGGCAGGAAATACTTTTTAATGGGGGACAGCAGGAGGGGTGCTGATAGTGCTTATTGCCTCATTTAAAAATTAGCCCTTACTTAAAATTTATTAATTTGAGTTATACTGAGAGATCTAATGAAATGTTTTTGAGATGAATTAGGTAGAGATGATGTCACCAAGGTGATCAATCATGTACCTTTTAATATTAAATTAGAATAAATTCAAAACTAATATTAGAATAGTGCTACTTCTGCTCCTTCCAATATTCATTCAGTAGAGGAGAAAAAAATGGAATTATATCGATCTTACAGTGACTTGGGTCTAGACCTCCATGAATCTCCAAGGGTGAGTATTAGGGTCAATGTCATAGGTGGAGAAAATCCTGGGAGCTATAGATTCTTTTCTGGTCTTTGGTCCTTATGACACTGTGCTTTGATTTTTCATCATCTCTTTAATGTACCTGATATATTTCCTGTTACACTGTAATCACTGGGTTAATTCTTGTACTTTTGGTTTTCTATGTCACAGTGTCTGCATATGCATATGTTGGTGCTCAATACAGTTACAATGTGACCACCAAAATCAGGACATTAACAATGATATGTGACTGCCTTGTAATAGTCAGACTCCATTTGAGTTTTGCCAATTGTCCCAGTAATGCCCTTTATAGCAAAAATGTAGGATATAGGAGGACATTTGTGATGTGACATCTGCCAACCTTATTTAATTACCGCCTTCTCAATTTCTATTCTATGTGAAAACTAACACTCTACACAAAATAAATGGCAGCTTCTAACCAGGTGTTGGTCTTAATATAGAGGGTGTATACAATATGTTTAACCAGGCACACCCTTCAAAATCAGCCCTGTTTATGTTTGCAATGAACAAACAGGGTTGAGTCACCATGTGTTAAGAAGAATTTCGGTAATATAGTTCAAACAATCTTCAGGATGTTCTTTTCTCAGGAAACTTCAATTTTGAGGCTTGGAGTCTACTCATTATAGTATCACAGTACTGACTAGAAAAAACTTCATCAGTCCCAAGAATAGATTGCTCCCATAGGGTACCAAGCATCTGTGCACCAGTTCTCAGGGGCAACCACTGCCTGGATAAGGAAGGAGAAAGAGTGATGGCACATAGGCCCTGGGGTCTGTCCTTTAACTTCACCTTTCCCTCTGCTCCATTGTAGGAGGGGGCTTGTGCCCTTGATACTAGGAAATATTGACTGTTGTTAAGATGCTGCCTGTGTGTAAAATGAGAGGCTGAATACAGGCTGTCACAGAGTGAAGAAAGTTGATTGAGGCATAAGGGAGTGCTACCCCAAGGGCAGAGGAGCCATGCATGACAGCAAAATGAAATTTGGATGGAATATGGGGCAGGGTGACAGTTTATATAAATCTCTGCTTCAGAGGATTGAAGATGACAGAACAGAGGACAACTTAACTTCCCATTTTGGTTCTGAAATACTAACAATAGCATCTGGTCAGACAGATTAAGGCTCAGTTTTAAAATTATTTAACCAAATTTCTTTTTAAACTATCTTGCTAAGAAAGAACAAAAACCTTTGATGGAAACATATATTTTCTTCACTAGGTTATATTACAACTGCTTTTTTTTTTTTTTTTTTTTTTTTTTAGCACCACTGTAATGTTGGGAGCTGTTCTTGATGCTGGACTTCCAGGAATGAAAAACAATCCTTGTGCTTAAGAGTTACAGAGCTGAAAAAAAAAAAAAAAAAAAAAAGAGTTACAGAGCTTGTCATGTATTGAGGACACAGATAGGATACTAACTAGTATAGCAATATAGGAGTGTAGAAACGTCCGGAGGTGCCCAGAGATGGGCTTTATAGTTCACAAACAGCTGTATTTCTCATTTTTATATTTCAGATCAGTTTTGTTTGTTTTCTTATTAGCTTTATTAATTTATCAAATTTAAAAAGTATACATACACTTGTTTTTACTCTTAAAACCTAGTGTTACCTGAATTTGCAGGGAGGAATACTCACTTAAATCCTTAGAAAGAATAGTTCTTCTCTTTCTAGTGTTATGCTCATGCTTGTCTGTATCATGAAAAGGACCCTAGATAGTGTACCCAGAGAATGGCAAGGAAATGCTTTGGTCAGTTGAAAATGGTACCAGCAATAGTCTTTGTACCTCTCTGGAAATTACACTCAAATCTGTTCCCACAGAATATATGGCCACAGGTACATGGGAGTAGGGGAGCAGGTAATATAAAAAGTGCAATCTCAGAAGAAGGGAGGTAGGGAATAGTTGAAGAGAGAGTGAATTTTTAGAGGAAAATCAGCTGCTGTTATACTGTTATTCCAAGAAGGAAAAATATAGAGTGGGCTCTAGAGTTAGACTCCCCAGGTTCAAGTCCTGCTTTCTCATTACTAGCTGACTCCTCTTCCAATCTTTCTGAACCTCATTTTCCTGATGAGCCAAATATTTTTGTTAGAAGTTTAAATATGTAAAGCTCTTAGCTCAGTGTCTTTGCTACCTGAAGAGGACGGGAGATGATGAAGATGATGATAATGATGATGACAATGTGGTCCTAAGCATTATGGAAGGGATTCATGAGATGGATGAGATAGTCACGGTTTCTGATCTCCCAAAATGTACAGATGAGAGAGGTAATTACAACATCATAAAAGAAGTGCTGATGTAAGGGAAATAGTGTTCTGAGAGCTCATGGGATGTGTCTCAAATCCAGACCTGGAAGATCAGATAAGAATTCCTTGAGGAAGGAATATCTAAACAGAAACTTTAAGATGAATAGGTGCAGTCCAAGCAACGCAGAAGAGGCTAGAGAGGGAGAGATTAGAAGAGCATATGAGAAGGCACAGACTAGCCTGGAGCACAGTGATCTCAAAGAACTAGAAGACCTTCTGGAAGGTGGGAATAAGCAAGTGCAAGATGGAGAGTTACAAGAGATGAGCCTCCAGTATTTGAGAGAAAGGACTGCTGTTCAAGGTACAGATTGGTCAACTATTCCAAGTGCTACAGAAACTTTCAGGAAGGTAAAGTTTGTAAAGTGTGCATTGTTTTCATGGAAGAGTTGGGATAGAATCCCTATTCAGTGACTAGATAATGAGCAGTAGAGACAGCAAAACAGACAACCTTCTATAGATGGAAGACTGGACAATTAGTTTGTAAGAATAAGAAATAAGGAGAAACTCAAAATTATATTTACACAGGACAGATGCAGTGTAAAGTTGAATGATTTATTTCAATTTCAATTTCTTTCAATTTATTGGGGGAAGGCTTTATGGTTTCAAAACCATTCAGATGAATTGTTACAATAGAAGGAAGTGCTGTGGCATTTGTTACTTACTGAAGAGCTAGGATGAAATGGATTGTGAAGAGTACATGAATGAAAGAAGAGAGAAGAGGAAAAGAGAGGATGATACAGAAATTTAGGAATCTAGCAGCATACTATCTAAAAAAAGACAAGGCTAAGGCACATGAAACTAATAGTGGACTATAGAATGTTCATTTGTGTAGAAATTACTGTAGCTGCAATACAAAGTCAGATAAATGGAAGTTTAAGGATTAACCCACAGTCCGAGAGAGGGTCAAACTTTTAGAGCAACATTAGCCTTTTGAGGCCATGAGGTGTCATCTAAAGGACAATGGTACTCCTCTAAGTATAATCTTGGGGTTTGTGATGACTCTCTAGGGAGGGTTTGGCTCTGTATACACTGCTAAATTGCCCTCTATAATGATGCACAATCATTAACTAAATGTCTTTGTTGTCTGTGCCCCAACTGGTACCAAATTAAAGTGGCCTTTTAAACACTGAGTGACCCAACTGAAAGAGCACTTAGTCCATGTCATTTTAAGACATACTTTATAATATAATTAAGAATTCTGTGTCTCCCAGAATAGTTCTATTTATCCCATCTACCCCATCGATTGCTCTGAGGACAAACAAGAAAGATATGATTTGACCTCATCACAGTCAGAAAAAGACTGAATTTAAAAATCAAACTACTTGATGAAAGCAAATGTGGAGATAACAATACAATAATTATAAAGGCAACCTAGTTTTCACAGAAAGTGGTGTTTTCTGAGTTGGCTTTTGTCTTAGTACAGTATAGAGTCACAAGAAGGTGCTTTGGTGTTTTTCCATTATGAACTCATTCTTTGTGTAGTAGAGATTTGGCTTTTTGTAGTGTCAGCAAATAAAAATACAGCCACAAAAATATGTTTCCTCTTAGTTTCTTCTTGTTATCATCAATCATCCTTGATGAGAGTTTAAGTGCAAAGTAAGTTTAATATTCTTACACAGCCTCTTCCTAATAAGAGCTTTTGCTTTCACTTTGATGAATTCACTTTACAAGTTGACTTTACTCTTAATTCATTAGGTACATCTTATAATTTGTTGTCCTAATGTAAAACATTGCTATGGATTCTCTTAGTTCCTGGAGCTGACATTCAAAAGTGTTTCTTTTAAGTAGAAACCCAAGTATATAGCACCTGTCTGCATATACTTTACTGTTCTTCATATTTAGAGAAGATACTCTTTTTTTTTAAGAGAAGATATTCTTTTGTTGTTATCCGCAGTCATATTTCATAGTTTAGATGTTGAAATGCATGGTTTGCTTCAGTATATTTTATTTATTTGTCTATCTATGTATTTTATTTTTTATATTATTTGCTTATTTTAGTTTATTTTCTTCCTCTGTTAGTATTGAAGATTAAGTTGTCACAAAATTACTGATCAATACTGGTAAACTGACTGTACTCTATCAGTTCAATTTTGGTAATAGTTTGGTAATATTTACTGCTAATAGTTATGTATAGTGAAAAATGACATCCAAAAATGTATCCCTCTGTAAAAGCCACAACAACAAAAAAGTAGCAAAATAGTCAGAATCAACTTTTTCAGATCTCTGGAAATTACCCAAAGGCTTGTAGCAACCCAGGAAGCATTTATTTAAGAAAAACTGTCAAATGCTGGTAAAAACAGCAATTCCTGTCTTTCACTTTCCAGCTCAGCCCTTGCCTTGGGGAAGAAAAAAAAAAAAAGAGCATGCTTTCTCAATACTGGAGGGGGGTGGGACAGAGCTGGAGCTCTTCCAGGGCTTCACTCCCAAATAATTGATATTATTTGCTCTATTAGATGGTTCTTTAGAAGACCCAACTGGAAAAGCTTGCCTTTATTTGACTTGACTCAAGCTTACTCAATGCTAAAAGCTTCTCCCCAGAGGGCATTTATGAAAAGCATTTCCAGGCAAATGCTTTAAAATTACCATGCCTGAGGTGATGGTTAACAATTAGCACAAACAATGAACTAACCAAAAGGTTTAAAAAAGAGAGCTGAGAAATGTGGTGTCCATGCTGGCTTTGGGGAGCTCTGACATATTACCTGGAAATCTGGAATTTCATTCACATGAAATTCATAGTGCTGTGAACATACTCAGGAAGAACCTGAAAAGGCCCTAGTATCTCACCTCTGCTTACCTTAAAACTCTGCTCAAGTAAGAAGAAGCAAAGGTAGAGTAGTAAACTGAGTGTTGGAGGTGTGCTCCAACATGTACACAAATCTCAATAAACACTGGGATATTTATTGGTTCTAGTATTTAAGAAATTTTTGTCTAATTACTAGTTTATCACTAAATTAACTTAATAGAATTTTCACATGACAAAAAATAGAGACTTTACAGAATTAGTTTAGAAATGTCACTAAACAACCAAACAGCTACAACTGGTGAATTTTATCAAACATTTAAAGAATTATTAGCATCAATCTTTCACATACTTCTCCACCTCTCCCCCCATAAAAAAGAAAAGGAGAAAACTCTTCTCATTCTATTAGCCAGTATTACCCTGATATGAAAACTAGACAAAGATGTCACAGAAAAGCAAAGTACAGACCAAAATCCCTTATGAATGTAGAAGCCAACATCTTCAACAGAATGTTAGCAAACCAACTCTAAAAATAGTACATATGGCCATTTGAGATTTATTCCAAGAATACAACAGTGTTTCAACATATGAGAATCACTCAATGTAACATACTATCTGAAGAAATAAAGAAAAAAATGATCATCTCAATAGGCAAAAAAAAAAAAGAACAAAACATACATTTGACAAAATCCTATAATATTTCAGAATAAAATACTCAACAAACTAGAAATAGAAGAGAAATTTCTGAACCTAATTCAGGGGATCTACAGAATAACCTACAGCTAAATCATAGTCAATATAAAAGATTGAGTGTTTCTCTCAAAATCAAGAGTAAGACAAAGATGAAAACTCTCACCACTTCTATTCACCACTGTATTAGAGATTTGAGCCAGCACAGTTAGATAAGAAAGAGACATAAAAGGCGTCCAGATTGGAAAGGAAGAAATAAAAGTATCTCTATATTTGTGGATATAGAAAAACACTAAGAATATACACACATACACACACGCAGAGTGTTAGAGTTATAAAAGTTCAGTAAAGTTGCATGACACAAGGTCAATACACAAAATTCAATTATATTTTTGTACACTAGCAATGAAAAATCCCAAAATGAAATTAAGAAAACAATTTCATTTATAATAGCATCAGAAAGAATAACACACTTAGAAATAAATTTATCTAAAGAAGTATAAGACTTGTACACTTAAAATCACAAAATTATTGAAGGAAATTAAAGAAGATCTGAACAAATGGAAAGACATCTCATATTCAAGGATCAAAAAACTTAATACTGTTAACATCTCCACTCCTTTTTCTGCAATAATGTATAAACAAATTAAAAAATTCACAAGGAAATACAAGGGACCCAGAATGGTCAAAACAATCTTGGAAAAAATAAAACAGAGTTGGATGACTCATACTTCCTGATTTCAAAACTTAAAGTAATCAAGTCAGTGGCATATCGAGTACAATCAAGTACTGGCATAAGGATAGACATAAAGATCACACAATATTTAACCAGAGAGTCCAGAAATAAAGCCACACATCTATGGTCAAATTGACTTTTGACAAGGATGCCAAGACAATTCAATGAAGGAAGAATAGTGTTTTTAGCAAATCATGTTAGAACATCTGCATATTCATACACAGAAGAGTGAAACTGGACCCTGCCTCTACCACTACAATATGAGCTAAAAATGTACTAAACCTATACATAACAGCTAAAATGACAGAACTCTAAGGTACAAAACAATGGAGTAAATATTGTTGACCTTAGTTTAAGCAATAGTGTTAAAAATATGACACAAAAAGCATAAACAAGACAAGAAAAAATAGATAAATGTATCTTATCAAAACTAAACATTTTTGTGCTTCAAATGATATCAAAAAAGCAAAAAAAAAAATGACCCACAGAATGGGATAAAACATTTGCACATTATATATCTGATAAGGATCTTGTATCTAGAATATATAAAGAACACTTACAACTCAATAAAAAGACAAATATCCCATTTAAAACATGGGTAAATGATCTGAACAGATATTTTTTCAATGAAGACATGCAGATGAAAACTTGGCATAGAAAAAGGTGTTCAACACATGAGTTATAAGTGGAATGCAAATCAAAACAAAAATGAGATATTACTTCACACCCACTATAAGAATGGCTATATAAATTTTTTAAAAAAGCGGAGGGCATCTGGGTGGCTCAGTTGGTTGAGCATTGGACTCTTGATTTCAGCTTAGGTCATGATCTCAAGGTTGTGAAATCAAGCCCCGTATTGGGCTGCATGCTTAGCATGGAGATTCTCTTTTACCCTCTGCCTCTACCCCTCCTTTGGTTGCACACACACTCTCTCTAAAAATTTTTAAAGAAAAGGAAAATAACAAGTGCTGTTGAGGATAAGAAGAAATTAGAACTCTTATACATTCTTGATTAGAGTGTAAAATAATCCAGGCACTGTGGAAAATAGTTTAACAGTTCCTCAAAATGTTGAACATAGAGTTTCTATGTGACTCAACACTTTTGCTTCTAGGTGTATATCCAAGAGAATTAAGACATATATTTATACACAAAGGTGTACACAAATGTTTATGGCAGTATTATTTATTTATTTTATTTTATTTTTTAAAAAGATTTTATTTATTTATTCATTAGAAACGAGAGAGAGAGAGAGAGAGAGAGAGAGAGAGAGAGAGAGACAGGCAAAGGGAGAAGCAGGCTCCATGCAGGGAGCCCGACGTGGGACTCGATTCCGTGTCTCCAGGATCACACCCTGGACTGAAGGCGGCGCTAAACCGCTGAGCCACCCGGGCTACCCGGCAGTATTATTTATGATAGTAAAATTGAATAGAAACAACCCAAATGCTCATCAGTTAATGAATGGATAAGCCAAGTATGGTCTATGCATAAAACATTATTTAGTAATAAAAAGAAGTCCTGATAAATGCTACAGCACGGATGAACTTGAATGCTAGTCTAAGGGATGGAGGCCTGACACAAAAGGCCACAGATGGTATAAATCTGTTTATGTAAGATGTCCAAAATATTTAAATCCATAGTGACAGAAAGCACATTAGGATTTTTCAGGGACAGGGGAAGAAAGAGAATGGGGAGTGACTATTAATAGACACAGGGTTTCTTTTTGGGGTGATGAAAATATCCTGATATTAAGTAGTAGTGACGGTTGTACAATTCAGAATATTCTCAACTCCATTGAATTGCACAATTTAGAAATAGTGAATTTTATGGTATGTGAATTATTTTGCAAAAGATTTTTACTATTTGATATTGAAGGTGCTTGAAATTAATATTTAGGTCATCGTTTTAGAATTGGAACGGTATCTTCAATATTTTCAAGACTCATAATATTTAATTTGCTTTTTGCCATTTTTTTAAACTTGATCTTGAGATTCCTTTTATATTTGTATCCACTCAACTATGGTATTTAAAAGTTTGATCTGTTATTTAAAAAATCCATTTGTATAATTCTTTTGGCACTAATAATAATCAAAACTGTTTACATATTTTAAAATTTCTATATGTAAGCAATAGGTATAGACTATAATTTTTTATTTTAGACTAAAATTTATTAAGCGCAGGTTATAATATGGCCTTGCTTTTAGGTGTGACATCAACTTCTAAAGTTGTGCTCAGGGGGATCCCTGGGTGGCGCAGCGGTTTGGCGCCTGCCTTTGGCCCAGGGCGCCATCCTGGAGACCAAGGATCGAATCCCACATCAGGCTCCCGGTGCATGGAGCCTGCTTCTCCCTCTGCCTATGTCTCTGCCTCTCTCTCTCGATCTGTGACTATCATAAAAAAAAAAAAAAATAAAGTTGTGCTCAGGGATGCCGGGGTGGCTCAGTGGTTGAGAGTCTGCCTTCAGCTCAGGGCGTGATCCTGGAGTCCTGGGATGGAGTCCCACATTGGGCTCCCCACAGGGAGCCTGCTTCTCCCTCTGCCTGTGTCTCTGCCTCTCTCTGTGTCTATCATGAATAAATAAATAAAATCTTAAAAACAAACAAACAAACAAAAAAGTTGTGCTCAATTTTCAAATCAGTTTACGTTTGCTATATGAAAAACCATTCCCAGGCAGAATGATTTAGATATCAAAAACTATTATTTCTCATGTTTCTATGAGTAGGCTGAATGATTCTTTGGTTTAATCTGGCTGGGCTGGGGTAGAGTTCACTCAAATATCTGGGACCTCAGCTAAGACAGACATGTGGTCTCTTCCTGCATGTGGTCTCTCAGCCTGCAGCAAGCTAGCATGGGCTTCTTCACATGATGGAGGAAGAGTCCAGCAGCAAGAGGAGAAGCCACTGTATGAGTACTGTGATTTAATTTTATGTGTCAACTTGATGTGGCTCCTAGATTCCAGATATTTGGTTTTGGATTAGACTAACATTTGGGTCAATATACTAAGTAAAGCAGATTGCCCTTCTCAAGGTGGGTGGGACTCATCCAATTTGTTGGATGCCTGAATGGAACAAGAGATGGGATAAGAAAGAATTGATTCCCTCTGCCTGTTTTCAAGCTAGGACATCAGTCTTCTGCTCTTGGACTGGAGCTTAACACCATCAGCTGTCCTGGGACTCCAGGCTGCTGACTGAACATCATGAGACTTCTCAGCCTCCATAATCATATGAGTCAATTCCATATACTAAATCTCTCTCATCTTGCTCTAGATAATATCTTATATAGATTACATGTTAAATATATTATATAATCTATGTGTATAAATAGAACTAATAAGTTTTTATATATAAATATTATTATGTAATATTTTGTTAAATTATAATTACCCATATATTATTTTACATTAATATTCTAATATTTATAATGTTGTTTAAAATATATTATTAATACACATTACATATTAATATAATTTTATATATTAATAAATTTTACATAATATGAAAACTTTGCGGTCCTGTTTTTCTGGAGAACCCTAACACAAGCACCTTTCACTTTGCTACTTAAATCACTATTCCACTGGTCAAAGCAAGTCTGATAGCCAGACCCAGAGTCATCATAGACTCCTCATGGTGCAGAGAGGCAACTTGTGAGACATTTTGTAAACAATTTACCAAATGGACAAAGTTTTCCTTAATCTTTTCTATATGGTAAATCTTATGGTTTCTGAAGGATGCTCCCATGAGTGATAATAGTCTCTCATGTTCGCTGTTTCTTTCCTCAACACTAGGATCACACCTTGAGTTTATCTTCTCTGACCTTCAGAACATTTCAAGCATAGTTGCCTTAAATAAAACTAGAATTACAAGCTTTTTTTTTTTATAAATTTTTCTTCTGAGTAATTCGAAGTGGATAAAGATGTGCTTAATTATGAACTGTGTCTGATGATCCTCTGAGGAAAAAGATGGCAAACTTACTTGTTTCTAGCACTTATGTTGCTTATAGGTTTTGGATTTACTGGTTGTATTAAGTCCCACAACTATGTAGGTAGTGCCCTAACCACGTTTGGTGGTGTTAACTACCATAACAGCAGCAGTGATAACAATAATTAGCATTAACCAAATGAGCAATGTGTTTCAGGTGTGATTTTAAAAGCTTTAATTGAATTATCTGATTCAATCCCCAAAACAACCCTCTGAGTTTGGTCTTATTATTCCCATTTTGGAGCCAAGGAGATAGAGGCATGAAGAAGTTATAACAGAAGGGTCAATTAGAAAGGACTCGGTAGGTTTTTTCCTTGAGAACGTGGTAAAAATAATCTTTTCTATTTAACACTTCAGTCTGTCCCAAAATTACCCCTTGAAGCCCTGGTGTGGAATGAAATAAATGCCCCAGATCTCTGTCCCATCCCGAGGACTTCATAGGTGCTCTTGTCTCACCTGTGGTCTCCTCACACCTAGAGCTTCCTCTTTACAATAATTTGTTTCTTGGAAAATAGGTCTGCATCTTTAAATTCAGAAGACAAAGGGTCATTTCTCTTTAAGAAAAAAAAATTTTGTCCAGGCTCCAAGGTCAAATAGAACCTCCAATAGGTCAAAGCTGTCAGCAAGATAGGATGCTGTGCATGAGAGTACAAAGGAAGTCTCTCTGGCTCAAGAATAATGTAATTCCATCTAAATCTGGAGGACTTTCATCATTTTGAGGATGCAACTTATCACTGTATGCTTTACCAGATAATAGGAAAGTATTTACAATATTTCTGAAATGAGAATGAAATGGGGGGGGATGTCTTTACAGTGAGTTTCATTGGACATTGTTTATATGTTTTTGCCAGTAGGAAAAGGATACTGGTCTTTTTCATCTTTACTCCATCTTTTTCAAGTCATTTCTTGAACTTGAGGATTATTTCAAATTTCTGATTTCATTGAAGAAAATTGAAACTAAATTTGGAAATAACCCTCTAGAATGTGTTACTTTATGTATTAATTTGTAAAATGTACTTCAATTTTGTTAGAATGAAACTAATACAAAATAATTCTGTACAGAGTTCCTTTCTGAGAAAACGTATGTTCTTTATAAGGCTGTCACTGAAAATATTTTCAATGTGTCTTATTATTATGTCTAAGCCTTCCTAGTTTTAATAAAAGTTCTATTAAGATGGCTTTAATAATAAGTATAGATAATTGCATACTATTATTGTAGCAAAAATAATTGAAAGACATTAATGAGATTGCAGTTAAAAGCATACAATGAGGAAAGTTCATTTCCATTTCATATAAATTCTAAAATGTTGCTTCTGAAAATACCAAAGTCAAAATTCATCTCCAACTGGGCCACATGCTTCCTCCAAATATAAAATACAGTGCTGTGTTTTAAAGTTCACATGTCCCTTCCCCCACCCTCATGCTCACACTCTCTAAAAAAAAAAAAAAAAAAAAAAAAATTCACATATTCACATGCATTCAAGAGGATTAAAATAAGTAAAAATTTCCAAATATTTCCATATTATTTATGTGGTATAACATGGCATACCTCATTTTTTTCCCTAGTAAGACCTGCAGAAAGAGAACTCAAAGACCAAAGTAAGTGAAGAATGACAAAACTTTTTTAGAGATGCAAATATAAGACTTCATTCATTAAATTCTGCAAACAATACAGAGTTTTCTTTCAGTTTGCTTTACAGTAGGAAGAGAAATAGGGGAAGTGTCAGAGCAGAGAGTCAGGTGGCCCCAGTGGGCCAGAGAGACACACTTTAAAGAAGTTCAGGAAAACATTGCAGAGAGATTACATCAGGTCTGGGTGGGAGGGGGGAGGTGGAGAGAGAGTGAAATGGAAGATATAGGGAAAAGGAGAAGGCAAGAGATAAAAAGTGACCTAAAGAGTTATAGAGTGACCTATAAACAGAGAGGTAGAGAGGATGGTTGGATTAGGAGAAAAAGGAAAACAAGATAGGAAAAACAAAACAAAACAAAACGGATACCCAGAGAGAAGTATGGAGGTAAGACCTCTCTATATTCCATAAATATCCATTTCAAACTTACCTCATGGGAAAGTCAAACTCAGAACTGCATTATAAAGGAACAGTCTGTATATATACATAGGACTTCAAGAGGTCTCAGTTTCAAATGCCATCTCATCAGAGTCTCTTTGTATTCAGACACCAGATTTGGATCACTTTGTATGTAAGGGTTAACTTTAGGATCGGTCTGGTATGGTGGGGAAAGTTGATGTGTTAAATTGCTTGGACTGCTCAGTCTGCCCCAGGGAAGACACATTTCTGAGGTTTGACTGCAAGATAATCTCACCCTTATAGAAAATGAAGATGACCAGGAATGAAGTAAGATTTACAGGGCTCTGTGGAATAGAACAAAATATTTAAGACCAGAAGCCAGCTTCCTGAATTGAAGGTGAGGCAGGTTTAAATAGCTATATTGTCTTCTATACCACAATGCCTGATGGTTCCATGGGGATCCAGCAGCTCCCATGTGTGTAACCTTGTTTTTTACATGTAAACTCAAAAAGACCCAGCAGTTTAAGAATACATCTCAATTTAAATCCATGTTGTTTGATAAAATACACAGTAGCCATTGTCACAAGTACTATAATTGAAAGAGTTTGAGTGCCACATTATAGCTTACCTTATCTGAAACTTGACTTTTACTTACTTTATTTATTTGAGAAAAAGAGGGGCAGGGAGAGAGAGCTCACATGTGCCCAGGAGGTGGGGGAGGGGCAAAGGGAGAGGGAGAAAGAAACTTTTTTTTGGGGGGAGAAAGAAACTTAAGCAGACTCTGTGCTGAGCACAGAGTCTGATGTTGAGATCATTGCCTGAGCTGAAACCAAGAGTCAAATGCTGAGCTGACTATGCCACTCAGATACCCCTAAAACTGACTTTTAGATGCATAAAAAGGTATCCCAGCCCAATACACACACACACACACACACACACACACACACACACACTCAACATAGACCTCAAACTTTCAAGTACATAAAGTTTTATAAGACTTATGAATTACTAGATATATTAAAAAATTATGAGGTACATGAATTGGCTGCACTTGCTTTTTCCATTTCTCTCAGAACTCACACTCTGTAGGCAGGAGCACTGAGCCGATCATCAAATTACCAGATCACTTTATACTTTATTAAGAAGAGCAAAGGGAATATGCATGCTGAATAAAATAATGGTCCATATCCTCCCAATGTATGTTAAAGTTGGCTTAGAGTGGTAAGTACACAGAGACATTTGGTGTGGAGTGAAAGCCCACTGACCTTAAGAGTAAATGAGTTGGCTTTGAACTTAGTGGTTTTCAGCATTTTGAGAAGATTTCTTAATCTTCTTTCATCTGTATTTCTACCTGCCCCATCTGCATCATAGGCCATTGTCACTATATGTTTTAGGAACTTGTGAAGATCCATAACATTCTAAATTATGCTTATATCATACTCCTATCAGATGTCAGTGTGCAAGTCCCAAGAATGTTGACTAAGAGATTTATGGCATGACATTATGTGATAGGGGAGCTCAACTACCTGTCTCTGTTTCTTTTAATCTCTCTGCTTCATTATTCATCTTCAAGCCCCCAAAGCACAAACATCATAAAAGACTGATTCAGAGACATTTCTATGTTGTAGTAGGGAAGGAGGGACAGCTTCCCAGAAGTATATAGGAAACAATTACATGATTGTTTTAAAACTCATATTGTTTAAATATATCTTTTAGCTATCTCTGTTATAGCTTGGATTGATATCCACACTTTTATTATTTTATTTTTTTTAAAGATTTTATTTATTTATTCATGAGAGATGCAGAGAGAGAGACACACAGACACAGACACACACACACACACACACACACACATACACAGAGGCAGAGATGCAGGCAGAGGGAGAAGCAGGCTCCACGCAGGGAGCCTGACGTGGGACTCGATCCCGGGACTCCAGGATCACCCCTGGGCCGAAGGTAGGTGCTAAACCACTGAGCCACCTAGGGATCCCCCTGTATCCACACTTTTAAAAGAAAATAGTGCCATATAAAAGCTACTATACATGGTGAAGTTTGTTAGAAGAGGATTTACTTGAAAAAATGCTAAATCTGTAAATTTTGACTTCCAAAACAAAGAACCAAACATAGAAGACATAAATGATGTGAAATCTACTTTTATCAGGAATAATAGTCATAGGTGAATTTGTATGGCTAGCAGGACAATGTAATTTGTGACTAACCCCTTACTTTTTGGGTGGTTTTTCACTGATTAAACAGGGCAACATATCCTTTGATCTATAAATGAAGGAGTGTTGACTAATGGAACATTTAGGAGAGTTAGGAATGGACTATTGAATATAAAAGTCACTGACACCCACAAAATCCTTGTAGGCAAACTGAGGTGGGTGGTAAAGTTCTTGAACATACCATATCAAGTTCAAGGAGGGTCTAATTTTAAGAAGTGATTCAACATGAGTTGAATAAAGTATAAAAATTAGACTAGGGTTAGTTGGACGGATGATTAAAAACATTCAAGTTCAATAAAGTCCTAGTAATTGCCAGACATTTCTTGTACTAATTGTTTACCAAATAAAAACTAATAGTACGTAGTAATACTGGTTAATGTTTTTGCTTTTAGGTTTAATATAATATTTCTACCTTTACATTTTCTTTCTTTTTAAAAAAAATTTGAAATCTCAAAACAGTTTAAGATAGTACAGAGTTCTCATATACCC
Source organism: Vulpes lagopus (assembly GCF_018345385.1). Lineage (NCBI taxonomy): Eukaryota > Metazoa > Chordata > Mammalia > Carnivora > Canidae > Vulpes > Vulpes lagopus. The sequence continues at coordinate 95,315,532 of NC_054825.1, read as the reverse complement.
ATATTCTTCTGTAGTTTTTTCCTATTATTAATGCCTTATATTTGTACATTTATATTACATTAGTTTGTAATTGTTGAATCAATATTGATATGTTATTTTAACTAAAATCTATATTTTGATTTCTTTGGTTTTTACCTAATATCCTTTTTCTGTTGAGGGCCCCTTCCAGGATCTACATAACATGTAGTCCTCATATGTCCTTAGGCTCCTCATGGCTGTGATAGTTTATCAAAGTTTCTTTGTTTTTGATGACCTCGACAGTTTAGAAAATTACTAGTCGATTTTGTACAATCATGTACAATGTTCCTCAGTTGGTATTTGTCTGATTTTTTCCCTCATGATTAGACTGGGGTTATGGGTTTTGGAGAGGACTATACAGGTGAAGTGTCATTTTCATGACATCATATCAAGAATATGTACTATCAACTTGATTTAGCACTGTTGATGTTTACCTTGGCCAACTGATTGAGCTAGTGTTTGTGAGGTTTATCCCCCATAAGGGTACTCTTTTTTCCATTTTCTATATTGTACTCTGTGGGAGGGAGTCAGTGGGGACTTCTGCTTCACCTCCTTGAGGACAGAGTACCTACACTAGTTATTTAGAATTCTTCTGCATGGAAAACTTGCTTATTATCCCATATTTATTTTTTGATTATTTATCTGTACAGTACAGAATAAAAAATATTTTTTATTTTAGATTATAAGCCAATACTACTTTATTTATTGTGTTGTTCAAATTTGCCATTTTGATAATTGGGGGACCTCTCAGTTGTCTAATATTTCTCTTTGCCTATGCCATCATTTTTTAAAAAAGCATTTCCTTACTTTCTCGTACTACAAGATACTCTGAACTCATTCTATGTATTTTCTGCTCCAGTCCTAGAATTGGCCCTTTCTCCAAGGAGCCTCAATTCCCTTTATTGGAAAATGGTATTAGAAAAGATCTGGGTAATAGGTGCACTTGTTGGTACTGCTTCTAAGCTCTCTCCACTGACAGAGCAAGGAGTTCTATGTGTGGCTATCAGCTTGTTCATATACACATAATTATTTCTATATGTAATTATCTGTGTCTATACTAAGCTAGACATGAGTTCATACTGATGTCTCCAACTCTAATCCATCATCACATGGCTCATTCTAGTTTGTTCCCTTGCTCTCTATAATCTTCCACTGAGAGAGACCTTGCTCCCAACATCCAGCATCAAATTATTTAATTGTTCAATTCCAGGATACATATATAGCAGTATCAAAATTAACCATACCCCCCAAGAAACAACTTTATGAACCTGAACACAGTGCTCATATATAGGTTATTTTGCCTTTAGTTCACAGATTCCATTCATTTCCAAAATTACTTAAGTTACCTTCCCCTCCTACTCTATTCAGGTAAGATTGCTTCATATATTTGTAATACGGTGAGATTTATTTCACACATTTGTAATATAGGTAGTTTTATCAAATTCTTCATTCCGTCCTGTGATACCCTGACCTCCAAAATATTTTTTTAAATTTGCATACGGTAAGTTTCATTCTTTATGCTGGAAAGTTCTAGGGATTTTGACATATAGAGTGTCATATATCCACCAGTGCAGTATCCTACAAAATTTAGTTTTGCTGGGATCCCTGGGTGGCTCAGCGGTTTAGCACCTGCCTTTGGCCCAGGGCGCGATCCCGAGGACCCAGGATCGAGTCCCACATCAGGCTCCTGCATGGAGCCTGCTTCTCCCTCTGCCTGTGTCTCTGCCTCTCTCTGTGTGTCTCTCATGAATACATAAATAAAATCTTTTAAAAAAATTTAGTTTTGCTACCTTCCAAAGGTGTTTCATGTATTCAATGCTTACCTAACACTCCTCCTCCCCCAAATCCTTGCTCTTTTTTTTTTTTACCATTGCTATAGTTTTGACTTTTCCAGAATTGTCATATAATTACTTTCCTTTATACGCCTAATTATTAGCTTACATTTATTAAGTATTCACTGGGTGGCCTATCACTATACTATCTGCTCTTCAGGTACCACCTTTGTTTGTTTATTTGTCTTGTTTTGTTTTTGTTCTCAGACCATTTGAGAAAGTACAATGTTCATCCTTAATATATAGGCAATGAAGCACAGAGTAGCTAAGGACTACCCCTAAAACTGTATACAGCTAATAAGAGAACTTAGTTTAAAACAAGGGCTATTTGATTCCAAAATCAGTGCCCAACCAATATGTGATGCTGCTAAGTTCATAGTCAGAACTGAAAAAATAATCACAGTACGCCTGCTTTACAATGCTCCTCCATTCTGACACACCTGTGCACAAAACAATGGGGCTTCTTTACAACTCCAAACATGCATACCTTAATAGAAAAAACATTATACTGAAAAGGAAGGAAGGAAAGAAGAAGCAAGGCAGAAAGGGAGGAAGAAAAGCATATTAAGTTCAGGAACAGGGTCAGTAACTCTGTAAGATTTTGCTAAAAGCCATGCTTCTCTCTGAGTGTGTACATGAGTGACCATTCTGCTGGCTTAGAATGTTCATTAAGTTCCACCAGTCTGGAAAAGTAAGCCTACTGGGTCATGTTTGTGTACGACTTTTTCCCTTAGGGGAGTGTGATGTTCAACTCGGTTTACTCAAGAACTTAGTAAATGTTTAAACTTTAGTCCTGAATACTTTTTGGTAATGTGACTATGAATATAGATTCCCAACTATGATTAAGGTCATATTTTATCTTCTTCACAAAACCTCAGGTAAGAACTTTCACCATGCTTCCCATCAGACCCCTTAAAATTAGCAATTAGGTGAGCTGCTAATTGTTATTACAATAAAAACATTTTTTCTTGATATTTGAGAACATTTTAATGTGAACTTGAACTATGAACTGATGAGTAAATAATCTGTTCCTAGTATCTAGATGTGTCCTAGAAGTCCAGAACAAAAAAATGTAAATGATCACTTATGAATCAAGTGTCAGGTTTCTGGGAGAAAGAAAAGCATTCTCTTTAGAAAAAAATATTAACCTTCTTTTAGCAAATGATGGCAACACATTAGGAAACACAAAATGTAGTATCTATGTAAAATTATTTGCAAACATTCCCCATGAGGCTATAAAATCAAGATAGAATTTTGATCTAGCTATTTTAATTGTGAACTGGCTCTATTAACCTGGTACCCCCATGAAAGAAAGTATTGGGAATTGCTTTTTTCATTTGCAGGAGGCTGATATTTGTTCTAAGTTTTCTTGAAGATACTTATATTAATTTCCTAGGGCTGCTGTAACGAAGCATCACAACCTGGGTCATTTAAACAGTAGGAATTTATTGTCTTACAGTTCTGGGGGGTGGGGTGTAGAAGTTCAAGATCAAGATGTTGGCAGGTTTGGTTCATCCTAAGAGTTGTGAGGGAGAATCTGTTCCAGGCCTCTCTCCTAGCTTTTGGTGGCTTTCTGGCAATATTTGATATTTCTTGCTTTTTATGTACATCACCCTCATATTTGTCTTCATATTCACATACAATGTTTTGTATCTCTTCATGTGGTCTTTCTTCTCTGAATGCTCATGTGTTCCAATTTCCCATTGGTATGAGTACACCAGTTATATTGGATTGGAGCCCATCCTAATGACTATTTTCACTTGATTAGTTCTGTAAAGACCCTATTTCCAAATAAGGTTACACCCTGAGATACTTGAGGTGAGACTTCAACATATTAATTTTGAGGTGATATATTTCAATTCATATCATTATCACTGAGTTTTATTTTGCTAGTAGAAAGGCAAAGCCTCTACCATGCTATAACCATGTTTTTTTTTCTCCACTCATTCTCTTCTCAAACAACAGAGTTACTGAATGATTTTAGTCTGCTGGATAATCCAAGGGGAAAATAGTGTTGAAATTTACATTAGGCAAGAAGCTGAGATCACATGAGGCTAACTAAGAGCTCAAAGAACATCATTTCCAGGTAATTTATACTGAATCTGTTCCTTGACTCACATGAGAAGATGTAATCTTTCAAAATGTTTACTATAATATATTGATTAAGAAGTCACACTCTGGACTTGGTAAGAACCCACATTTACATTTGCTTAAGCAAATTATTGAACATTTCTGAATCTCAGTGTTCTCATCTGTAAAATGACAATGTTAAAATTAATATCTAATTCATGAGATTCCTTTGAGAATTGAATGGGAAAATTAGAACAATACCTATCATTGGTAAATGCTCAATAAATATTACATAGTATTAATACTGTAATTTTATATCTCTATTGTTAAGATTTTTGTTGTTCAAAGCAAATCAAAGTTTTTTTTTAAAAAGATTTATTTATTTTAGAAAGGTGGGGGAGGGGCAGAGGGAGAGAGAGAACTCAAGCAGACTCCCTGCTGAATCAGAAGACTGATGTGGGTCTCAATCTCATGACCCTGAGATCATGATCTGAGCTGAAATCTAGAGTCACCGCTGAGCTAACTCAGCCAACCAAGACCCAAGATTAAAGTTTTACTCTTAAGGAGCTTGCATTCTATGGGATATAACTTGGATATAAAAGTTTATTCTAAGTTCTTTCTTTCCTCAGTCTTCATTTCTCTTATATCTTTATTCTATCCCTCAAAATTTTAGTGTCATCTGTTTGCTTACATTGTTGTTTCTATATGTATGATTCCTAAATCCTTATCTTTAGCCCCACTTTTATGACACATACCAAATCCTGCTTTGGATCAGAATTAGTATAAATATATTACATTTCTCACTCCTGTAAATCAAAGCTAATAATCTTTTATTTTCAATAGTGCCTAGCAGAGTTACTGACACATAGTAGGTATGCAATAAATATTTGAGGATAACTGGATGAACTAAAGCCTTGGAATTTAAAGTCAATCTAGACAATTCAGGACCCAAAGGATCTCTCTGACTTTAAGGGAGAAATGATTATTTTTGCTATCCTTTATTCTTCTCTTCTCTTCTCTTCTCTTCTCTTCTCTTCTCTTCTCTTCTCTTCTCCTCTCCTCTCCTCTCCTCTCCTCTTCTCTCCTCTCCTCTCTCTCCTCCCCTTCCCTCCCCTTCCCTTCCTCTTTCTTTCTTTCTTTCTTTCTTTCTTTCTTTCTTTCTTTCTTTCTTTCTTTCTTTCTTTCAGAAATCAGCTGGTCCTTATGTCCTGATGTTTCCTCAACATCATGTGGTCTTGGAGACACAGACAGTCAATCTATTTGACTACCAACTTGGCCACTGGCATGAACTCATGTTCAGGCTGAATTTTTCTTAGATGTTCTTCTTTCTGGCCCAGTGGCTTTACTGATAGGCATATGCCCTATTCAGGGTTTAACAATTATCCCTGAACTTTCTCTATGGTTATGGAGAGAGAAAAAGAGAGAGAATGAGAGAGAAAGACAGAGAGATTCTTCTTTAATTGGGGTGCCGATTTGCATAACATGAAACCAAAAGTGTAGTTAGCATTTGCCTTTACTACATACAGTTGGCTTGATATGCAGCCACAGAGAATAAGGTGAACACTTAGAAAAAGGAGAGTTAGACTTATTAATACCAGTGAATCTTCTAGATCTGTTACTAAAACCAGATTCATCCATGAATTTCTCAATTCCATGAGCCAATACATTATCCTTTTTGTTTAAGCTAATTGTAAGTCAGATATCTTTTATTTTCAAATGGAAGAATCTTGACAATAACTCATAGTTCTTGCTATCTTTTCTTGGGGGAGTGGATTGAAAGTCATGTATATATCAGGTAAATTATTTGTTCTATGTAATCAAGCAAGAAATCTTATTCTATGTTCTACTGTTATAATTTAATAAAACCAACAGAAGAATCTGAATCTGTAATGTTAAAAAGAAGCCATGGTCACCACAATTAGTGATGCAAATATTTGCCTGAGCAAATATCTGAGTAAGTTTTTGTTGTTCTGGGATTGACATCAACTTAGTATTAACTAAGTACCATATTTGCCTCATACTGTAGCAGACTAAGGTTATGGATTTTTTTTTCTCAAGCTTACAGTCTAGTTGAGAAGATATATATACACACACAAACAAAAGGACAGCACAACTGTCTATTCAATAATTTATACTGAGCTTAGGAGGATATTTAGAATTTTAAAAGGTAAATGGAGGTGGGAAAGAGGGGTGCGACATTCTAGTGGTGACATAGCATGAACAAAGCAGAAAGATGCAAAAGTAAAATGTGTATTTAGAGACTAGTAATACATGCATTTTGTTTGGGAGATAATTCTTGAAGGTGAGTGATGGCTCCAAAGACTAACAGTTAGACTGTGGTCAGATTTTCAAAAGCCAGGAATGTAAGGTTAAAGAGTTAAAATTTCAACTTCTTGGCAAGGAGAGTGACTAAGTGTATTTGGTGGGTATAGGAGCTTCAATATGATATAATTTTAAATTTTTAGTGTTTCAGGAAGTAAATCTATAGTTATTTGTACTTTTGCACTCTTAGGGTAGAGGCTAAAGGAGGGAGTCATTGCAGGAAACTATTGAGACACCTGTGGCATGAAGTGATGACGTTTCAGATGTGGTTAGTAGCAAAGAGAAGAACAGGAAGAACATGCATGAGAGAGGATGGAAAATTTGAGAGAATGAGCAGAACCCAGAGCCAGACTGGATGAGGGAGATGAGGCAATAGATTTTGAGCTGAAAGATGCAATGTTTTTAACAACACAATATTTTGAGATGAAAGATAGAATTTGGGAGTGCAGAATTAGGAAATTCAGGAGAATTTTGCATTAAGTGTGGTGGAAGCCAAATGGGTAGGTTCCACACTCTCTAAACAAGACTTTATAAAAGGAACCTCCCAGGGAGAAGATGGCGATAGAGTAAGAGGACCCTAGGCTGGCCTTGTCCCACAAATATGACTATAAAACTATCAAATCATCCTAAACCACAGTGGGACATCACCACATAAATGGTCAGAATGGGTAAAATCAACAACATAAGAAACAACAAGCGTTGATGAGGATGTGGAGAAAAAAGGAGCCCTCAGACACTGTTGGCAGGAATGCAAACTGGTATGGCAATTGTGGACAACAGTTAAAAATAAATCTACCCTATGATCCAGCAATTACACTACTGAGTATTTATCCAAAGAATACAAAAACACTAATTCAAAGGGATATATTCATCACTATGTTTAGAGCATTATTATTATATGTATATATATCAAATGTGTGTGTGTGTGTGTATACACACTCAGCCATGAAAGAGAATGAAATCTTGCCATTTGCAATGATATGAATGGAATTAGAGAGTAAAGTGAGATAAGTCAATCAGGGAAAGGCAAATACCATATGTGGAATTTAAGAAACAAAACAAAACAAATAAACAAAAAAACAAAACAAAAAACAAAACAAAAACAAAAAACAAAACAAACAAGCAAAGGGACAAAGACAGACAGACAAATTAAGAAACATATTCTTAAGTATAGAGAATAAAGTGATGGTTAACAGAGAAAAGATGGATGGGATGGGCTAAAGAGTGCACTTGTGATGAGCACCAGGTGTTGTACAGAAGTGTTGAATCACTATATTGTACACCTTAATCTAATACAACACTGTATGTTAACTAGCTGGAATTAAAATGAAAACTCAAAATAAAGGAACCTTCCAAAAATATTGCCTGAATTTCTGAATTGAATTAAAAAGGCAGAACTCTAAAATCAAGCTTGGTACAGAAATGGAATATAGAAACTCTGATTTGGGGTAGATATGACAAATAACAGTGGTGTAAGGATAAATATAGATGGATCCATCTGGTTGGGGACCTTGGTGAGCAGTTCTGTCTGTTTTAGGTTCCCAACTGTAGGTCTGTTCGGACCTCAGAGCCCATTCTAGATCTACACATTAACAGGGAAGAAATTCACCAGCCCTGCCCAACTACTGAGTATAGCCTCTAACCCCCCCAAACCAGGAAGCCTGGCCAGAAATGCTGGATGTTTATGGAGTACATCCTGTGGCTGACAGGGCAGGGAAGAAAGTCAGCAGCCCTATGAAATGCTGAGACAGAGTTAATGCCAATCGTGCTTTATTTTTTACAAAAAATAGAAGCGGAGGAACCTTCCAAACTCATTTTATGAGGCCATTACCCTGATACCAAAGCCAGATAAGGACACCACAAGAAAAGAGAACTACAGACTAATATGCCTGATGAATAAAGATGCAAAAATTCTCAACAAAATACTCACAAGTCAAATTCAACAGCACATTGAAAGGATTATACATCATAATCAAGTGGCATTTACTCCTGGGACATAAGGATGGTTCAACATGTACCATTTAATAAATCTGATACACCACATTAATAGAATGAATGATAAAAATGATATAATCATCTCAAAAGGAGAAAAAAGGTATTTGAGAAAATCCAATATCCTTTCATGATGAAATGTTTCAATAAAGTGGGTATATATAGAAGGAATGCACTTTAACATAATAAAAGCCATATACGACATGCCCATAACTAACCTCATACTTAGTGGTGAAAGGTTGAAAGCTTTTCCACAGTCTAAGATCAGGAGCAAGGGAATTGTGCCCACCCTCACCACTCCTATTCAACATAGTACTGGAAGTCTTTGCCAGAAAATCAGGCAAGGTAATGAAATAAAGAGCATCCAAATTAGAAAGGAAGAGGTAAAATTCCATGGATGACATGATCTTATATACAGAATACCACAAAGACCCAACCAAAAAACTGCATAGAACTAATAAATCAATTCAATAAAGTTACAAAATCAACACAGACAAGTCAGTTGTGTTTTTATACACTAACAACACACTACTCAAGAGAGAAAGAATTAATCTCATTTACAGTAGCATCAAAAAGACTAAAATGCTTAGAAATAAATTTAACCAAGGAGGTAAAAGATCTGTACACTGAAAACTCTACAACATAGATGAAAGAAATTGAAGAATACACAAATAAATAAAAAGACATCCTGTGTTCATGGATCAAAAGGGCTAATATTATTAAAAATGTCCATACTACCCAAAGCCATCAATAGATTCAACGTCAATCCTTTCAAAATTCCAATACTTTTCACAAAAGAGAAAAAAATAATCCTAAATTCTGAGTGGAACCATAGAAGACCAAATAGCCAAAGCAAACTTGAGAAAGAACAAAGCTGGAGGCATCACACTTCCTGATTTCAAACTATACAACAAAGCTCTAGTAATCAAAACAGTATGATACTTACATAAAGAAGCAGACTCACAGGTCAATACAACAGAATCAAGAGCCCAGGGATACATCCATGCATAAATTGCGACTACTATTTGACAAGAGAGCGAAAAATGCTCCATGGGGACAAACATTCTCATGAATAAATGGTGTTGGGGGAACTGAATATCCACAAGCAAAATAATGAAATTGAACCCCTATCTTATACTACTCACAAAAATTAACTTGAAAAAGATTAAAGGCTTAAATGTAAGACTGAAACTGTAAAACTCCTGAAAGAAAACTTGGGGAAAAGCTTATCGACGTTGGTTTGGTAATGATTATTTTTTCTTGTATGATACCAAAAGCACAAGTAACAAAAGCAAAAAACAACAAGTGGGACTACATCAAACGAAAAAGTTTCTGCACAGCAAACAAAACCATCAGTAAAATTAAAAGGCAACTTACGGGATGGAAGAAAATATTTGCAAGCCATTATCTGATAAAGTGTTAACATCCAAAATACATATGGAGCTCATAGCTCTATAACAACAGCAGCAGCAACAACAGACACAATAAAACCAAATAATTTAAATAAATAGACAAAGAGCCCGAAGAGGCCTGACCTTTTCCCAAAATGGACATGCAAACTGCCAAGTACATGAAAAGGTGCCAGATGTCATGAATCATCAGGGAACTACAAATCAAAACCACAATGAGGTATCACTTCACACCTCTTAGAACTGCTCTTATCAAAAAGACAAGAGGTAACAAGTGCCGGCTCGAATGTGGAGAGAAGGTAACCCTGTGCACTGCTGGTGAGAATGGAAGTTGGTGCAGCTACTAAGAAACACAATATGGTGGCTCCTCAAAAGATGAAAAGAGAACTGACATAGGACCCATACTAATTCAATTTCTTCAGGGTCTATGTCTATCCAAGTTTCTGTTTCTTCTTGATCAATTTTGTTTGTCCTTTTTATTTATGATTCCAGATGTCCTGGCATAAAGTCCATTTTATCTTATTTCCTTTTTAAATCTGTTGTATCTCTGTGTTCTTTATGTCATTTCAGATATTTGCCTTTGCCTTGTCTGTTTTCTTGATCAATCTTGCCAGAGGTTTGTCAACTTTATTCACCTTTTCAAAGAGCCGAGTTACTCCTGTTGTATGTTGCATTACATTTCCAAAGGCTTTACTTTTCTTCTTGTTTTCTTCCCTCTGCTTCTCTGCGTTTCTTCTGTTCTCTTTCTATCATTTAGGGTCGAATGCTTAGATGATCTATTTTCAGCGCTTCTTATTTTCTACTCTCTGGACACAGTTCCAACTTTGCATTTATTTCTATTGCTATTTGATCAATGACTTTCTCTCCTTTAGACGATGTCATGCTCCTTTCATTTCAACTTTTGGCTGTAGTGTCATATCTAACATTGAGCACCGTGTGTGACTCATAGTAGTGTCTCCCTAAATTTGTGCTGAAAAGATGAATATTGGGTAGGATTTGTAAAGGTGCAACACACTATTCACATTAAATTGCTAATATATTTACCTGATCTTGAGATACTATAGTGATGTGGAGCATAATAGAATATTGGTCCAGCTGTATAAGAAAAGTGATAGAACCAATGTTTTTGAGACGTGTTTTCATTTATAACCTAGAGGAATAAGAATGTCTTTAGGCAAACACTTTCTGAACTGCTAAGTGTTACAAAAACAGAAAAGTCACTCATCAAAAGTGTTTATGAAGTCCACCTGAAGACTATCATCTGCTTTCTGCTTCAGTGAATTCTATGTCAAACTGTCCTTGCTCAGTGGGATTATAATCCACTTTTCAGGTTTTACCACAGTGAATAACAAGAGCTTGTCCTTTATTTCTGTTGAGACATATAAATATTTGTAGTCTGTTAATCCTACATTCAAATGCCGGCTGTGTTCCTACCTACTAGTATGACTTCAGACCGGTGGCTATCCCTTGGAACTTCAGTTCCCTTATCTGTGTAATGGGGATAACAGTACCTCCCTCCCTCTCTGTTGTGTGAAAATTAATTAAGATAATGAGTGGAAAGTGCTTAGCATGGTGCCTGGCACACGGCAGGTACTCAGTAAATATTATTTGTTATTGTCATTGCTATTAACCTGTATGAGCTTTTTATGGATGGGATTGTGTCTTACACATCTTACACTGAAAGCCTGGCATGTGTGACTGCCATGCCTAGCCCAAGCATGGTTGCAGAATTGAACTAACATCCTCATGCTGATGGTGATGGGTGATAAACAAACAAAAAGGAGCTAAGGAAGAAAGGAATTCAGGCTTTGTAATTATTCAGCTGTGTGCTTCGAATTTAGATTTAAAAAAATGTAATAGAGAAAGAATCTAGATATCTCCTACACAGGGAGGTGGATTTAATGATTTGAACTGAGGCATTGGCAAAAAATATTCAAAGGAAATAAGGGTGAACAGGGGCGATAAAAAGTGATCTTTACTGTTGTTACATTAAAAATGGACACATTCCCTGGGAAAACTTCTCACCTAACATTGCTTTCATATGTGCAACTCCTTGGACCTTTCCTATAATTTCTGTAATGGGACGACGATTTAAATCACGCTATTAATTAATTCCAAACAGATAATGCATAAGATTACTCGACTTCAAAAAAAAAAAAAAAAGATTACTCGACTTCTGGAATGACACAAGGCATGGAATAGTAAGCTATGTTACGGTGAGAATGCTTAGATGAGCAATTGTCAAGAAGAGATTCTTCCTGGATCTTGTGGATCTGTTGTATCAGAAGGTCAGTGGCAGTGCTATTTCTACTGGAGAATTTTCATTTAAACAGATTAACATATTTGAAAAATTATTTTCAATAATGACACAAAACATAAATATAAAAATCTGTATTTATTATAGGTAGCATAAAACATTTTTTTGCATCAATTATTGTTGTGACTTAGGCTGAATAATGCCAGCTATTTTGCTACTGTGCTGAAGTCCTCTTTTTTGAGCCTACAATGAACCTGTAATACTTATGGAAAGAGTTACCATAGCAACCTATATTGATGTCACAAGCTCAGGCTTCTGACTTCATTGCATAATGCAGTAGCAACTGGATTTGCAGCAGATACACCCTGCTAAAGAACAAGTATCTTGGTTCACAGCAAAGAGGACAAAGGAAAACAGCAAGTTATAGGGAGTTGAATGCTGGATTGTGAGTCAGATTGTCTGAGTTCTTATTTTAATCCTACTTCTCACTTGTTGCCTTGTTTTGAGTAATTGTGTTTACATGTGTGCACTGAGGTTTGAAGCAAGAAATCTCCTATCTGTGGGGTAGACAGAGAAGAGGAAACTCAGTATTTAATGTCTTAGCATTTGGTGGACATCTTAATAAAGCTAAAGCACCCTAAAAATAACTTGGAAAGAAAGGAATTACTAATGCCTTGTAGTAGGTAACTAGCTAGCTCACAAAGATAAAGAGGACACTTTGAAATTTAAAAAAAGCATGTAGCTAGGGTTTTTTACTTTTATTTTTTGAAGTAGCAATGGGTAAAGGATATGATTGATGTCCTAATCTCAATTTTAATTAGAATGTGGAGGACTCTTACATAAATATGTCATATTATATAGCTATATCTGTTTAAAGATGTTTGTATGTGTTTCAGAGTGGAGAAGTAAAAGATTAATCTGTATCTATTAATGGGTTTGATGCTTCTCATGTTTATACTGTGTACATTAAATCATAAATGTTTATTTTACCATGCAAATGCTTATCATTATTAGAAAACAACTGAATAAGTGAAATGGCTTTGATAATTTAAAATAAAATAAAACATTTTTAATGATACTCTTTTTTTAGACAGGCCTAATGTTTCCATTGGAGCCTATAGCCTGTTCATTATGTCAATTGGTCTAGATTTTTATTATACAGTAAATTTCAGAATTGAGCTTATTTTGGAATTTGAAAAGGCATTTAAACTAATAAATGTCCTCACCAGAAACTAAGGTGATAACATGATGTAGCTTTTAATTTTATCTAAGGTAACAAGCTAGAACATTTTGATAGAACTCTGGCCCTTCCCACCCCCTCTATCCATATGTTTCAAAATCATTCCAAAATATCAGCTAAGATTTAACACACTACAGAACTTCATTAGCTAAATTCCATGTTAAATAACCGTCAGAAAGACATAAATAATTCGTCAAGTCTTAGAAAAATTTTAAGTTACTCTTGAAAAATGTAGAGCAAGGTAGAAGTTGGGGCCATGTTTTTGATAAGTACCTAATTCCACTTGAGCTCCAGATCATATCACAGCACAAGTTGTTGGTTTGAGTCTCAAAATCTTGCGAAAACTAGAGTTTATTATACAGTGTTTTATTAGAATATATAAAAGTAAAAATTAGTTCTTTAGTTATAGGCATTATGTTGATCAAACCACCTAATGTGTTTTTTTTTTATAGGGGAAAAAGCCTTTTTGTGTGTTTGCGTGTATTTAATTCAATAGATTTTTATTGACTTTATTACCATGAGGAGGTCTTGAATATACATACTAAAATTTTGTAAGAAAAAATGATGTCACTCTCCATTTTTGTTTTTTCATCTTAAGCAAAGAGAAGAAGTTGTGATGGTTGGTTCCCTTCTGAATGCTACTTTGCTCCTTGTTCTATATTCCACTATTTTCTAAATACAACTACTCTAAATGGCAGGGGCTAAACATACACTGAGAAGTCACATCAAAGACTCCACCTATGGAAGGAGCCTTCATTTTTTGTTTTGTTTGTAACTAAAGTGGAGTCCAATAGATTTAAGTGACTTGCCCAAATCTGACTGGTGGAAGGATACATACCTCCTCCAAGTACTTGTTCTACTACATCAAATTGCCCTGATTCTGCCTGGGGGCTTGAATCCAAAATCATCTCCCTGTTATATAGTCTGATACACGGTCCTTTTTTTCTTAATATATTTTTTCTTAGTTTTCTTGGGTTTATTTTTTTTCCTAACTAGAGATTATTGACAAATTTTATGAGTCTTTTCAAAGAACCAACTTTCAGCTTTATTTATTGCTCCCATGTATCTTCCACTGTGTAACAAACTACCCTCAAAACAGTCTGGTTTAAAACAACCACTATCTCATTATCTCATGATTTTGTGGGTCAAGAATTCAGGTAGAGTTCGCTTGGGTTATTCTTTTGCTTCTTGCAGTATCGTGAGTTTATGTGGGGGCATTTGGTTGGTTGTCGGTGTGGTTTTGAGAGTCTAAGATTGGTTCACTCAGGCGCCCGATGCCTTGGCAAGAAAACCGAGAAGGCTGAGCTCGGATGGGTTCCTTCCCGTGGCCATGTAGCACAGGGCCTCTCCACATGACCTTTCCAATAGAGTTTTTGAGCCTTTTACACTGCAATTCACAATTTTGAAAATGTATACAGAAACAAGCAGTAGAAATTACAAATTTTCTTAAGGTCTAGACCTAGACCTGACAAAACATCACCTCTGCTATACTCTTAGAGTGGTCACAGAACACCCAGGGGAGGGGGAAGTAGATTCCTCCTATCAAAGGAATGAGTGTCAAAGAATTGGCACTAACTTTATTCCATTGCACTGATCCTATGTTGTATTTTAGTCTTCTATTTCAACAATCTATTCTTTATTTTTTCAAGATTTATTTATTTATTTACTTTAGAGGGAGAATTTGGGAGGGACAGAAGATGATGAAGAGAGAGAATCTCAAGTAGATCCCTGCTGAGTGTAGAGCCCTCCATGGGGCTTGATTTTCATGACCCTGAGGTCATGACCTGAGACAAAAATCAAGAGTCCATGATTAAGGGACTGAACCAACCAGGCACCCCTCAATAATCTATTCTTTCATTTGTTTCTTCCTTCCATTTGCTTTGTTTATATTCTATCATTCTCCCCACCCCCCACCAAATTCTTAAGTTGGATGTTCAAATCATTGATTTTCACCATTTCTTCTGATATAACCATTAAAGGGTAAACATTTTTTTCCAGTTACTACTTTCATCATTGCATTTCAACATTTTATCTATATTGATATTTTGCTCTTTGTTCAGTTACAAACACTGTTAGTGTTCCATTACCATTTCTTATGTGACCTATGAATTATTTGGAAGTGTGGTTCTAAAATTTCAATCCTACGGGGTTTTAATAATGTATCTATTTGGGACTTCAAACACACTCATCAGATGCACTGTGTGATCCTTATTTGGATCCTGATTAGAACAAACAAGAGAATGTTTGAGATAATTGGGGAGTTTTGAATACTTACTGGATACTTAAGGAATTTTTATATATTTAAAAAATACATAATGGTATTATGGTTATATTAAAAGTGTCCTTTTTCAATAGAGTTACAAATATTTGTGGAATGAATTTGTTTCAGAAAAATTCAGATGGGACTGGTATATAGATGATAAAAGATTGACTAGGATTTGATTAATTGTTGAAGACAATTGAAGGATACAAGAGCATTCCATATAGTACTCCATTTATTTTTTTGTGTGTAAGACCTTTTTCATAAGAAGATATTAAAAGTTTATCTCAAATCATTCTGATTGAGTTGCATTGTGGCTAAGGAATTAGAGTATATAAAATATATACATGAATTACATATTCATATAATATATAAAGACTATATATTCTCTCTATATGATGTAGTGAATATATTACACACACACATAATGAGCTTTGCTTTATGGATTAATGTGTTCAATTTTGGTAATGTACCTTGTGTAGTTTAGAACAAAATATGGAATATCTTCTCTGTTTATTTATATATATATCCATTAAATCAAGGTTGGTTGTCCAAAGATTTTTAAAATAGATTTTTAAAGATTTTTTATGAGGTTTTAAAAAAAATCCAAAGATTTTTTTAAAGGTTTTTTTTCATGACTGAACACTGGATACTTGAGAAATGTGTGTTTTATTCTTATATTACTATGATGATTTGTCAGTTTCTCTCTGTAGTTCTTGAATGTTTTGCACTATGTAATTTGAGATATTAATTGTTAAATTAATTGTTGAATCTTATTGGTAATTTGAAACTTTAATCTTCACATAGTATCACCTCTTCTTCCTAATAATGGTTTTTTGTTTGTTTGCTTTTTACCTTAAAGACTATTTTTATAACATTAATATAGCTCTCCCAGATTTCTTTGGGCTATTATTTGCTGGATATATCTGTCAGTCATGATCTCCTTTTATATTTTAGGTGCATCTCTCATACAGAGCATATAGTTGAATTTTTGTTTATCTAGCCTTAAGATTTCTGTTTTTAACTGGCAAGTTTGGTCTACATATATAAATATCGTGATTAGTGATGCATATTTACTTATTCTGTGATCTTTGTGCTTTCTGTTTGTCCATTTTTTTCTATGCTTCTTTCCCTCTTTCTTTCTTAGCTATAGTATCAAGTCATTCAAACTATCTGGACATACTAATTTCTTCAGTCCTCTGTCTGTTGTGAATTGTGCTCAGTCTTTCTCTTAATTTGACCTGACATGCACCGTATTTTATAGAAACTGTTAAATTTTCCATCTTTTAAGGGAAACCATTCATATATTCCAACATAGAAACATGGTTTAGCTTTAAAATCTGTTGGTCATTGGGACACCTGGTGGCTCAGTGGTTATGCATGTGCCTTTGGCTCAGGGCAGGATCCCCAGGTTCCAGTCCCACATTGGGCTCCTTGCATGGAACCTGGTTCCCCCTCTGCCTGTATCTCTGTCTCTCTTTCTGTGTATCTCATGAATAAATAATAAAATATAAAAAAATTCTGTTGGTTATTTCAGTAGTTTTAGCATATAGAGTTGTTGAGCATATGGGATAAGGTACTATTCTCTAAATTGCAAGTTCATAAAGTGCATTTTAGGAATAAGGCTTGAGGGTGAAATGCTATTGAAAAATAGAGTAGAGTAAAAAGTGAAGCTGAATTTAATGTTGATGGATTGATGAGGAGAGGAGCCACTTAATGTTACACTTATCAAAAAAGTAAAAGTTATCAAACTTACCTGAGAAGAGAAAGTGATCTGATGAGTGCCACCGGACAGGATGGCAATTATGAATAATATGAACTGAGTTAGGAAGAGCCTGAGCTCAGAACAGCAAGGTTAGAAGCCCTTTTTTAATTAATCAGATATTATGGCAAAAAGCCTGAATGAAGATAAGGAGTAGGGCCTGAAAATGAATGCTGATTCTCTGACTTAGGTCTTGGTGGCATCTAAGAAGGAGTTGAAGTAGGGAGAGGGAAACAACATGCCTGTAATAATTGCTACTGCATTGAGCAATTACAGCATCATGGCTGCCCTGACACTTTCTGTCTTTATATCATGATCTATTGCTATTAGCTTCATGTCTTCTTTTTCTGTCTCTAAGTTCCCTAGAGAAGAATTTAACTTGTTTGGCTTCTTTTTACACTGAGTCTAGAGTCTTATTTGCTGACTTTGTTGGTGGATGAGTAACCTTTGTGCTAGGTGTGCCCCCTGTGAAATCCTCCACTGAAAAGTGGAGAGGATTATCTGATGCAGACATAACCATCTCCTCTCTTGGCAGGGAGCTGTGATGCAGACAGGTGTTTTAGCCTAAGCACCCCAGAAAGCAGAGTCTGATGCAAGAATTTATGCGATTGTTTTTATTGAGAGGGGCAGCAGTGAGTGTAAAAATTTTGAGATAGGAGGGGAGAAAGAACTGGCTGGAGGGTGTGCTGCTGAACTAATGGCACTTGTGGAGATTGCTTCGTGTTGTAGGGGCGTCCTGTGAAAGGCCACATCAACTGCACCTCAGAACCACAGACAGTTGAGAAAGAGGATTTCTTTGTTTTGTTGTTGGTCACTGATCACAGGTTTGCTGTACTTCCCAGAAGTTCCAGACTGCTGTTGTCGGCAGCTAACAAGACCACTCGCACCTCAGTGTCAACAAGGAAGTTCTGGGTTGGCAAGAGGCTTGTGGTTTGGCATAGAGTATGGTTACTGTCAAGTTCTGCACAAATGAAATCTTTCCCAACCCAGGCAGAGCTGGTTACTGTAGCAGCAATTGAAACAAAAGACACATGAGGCTGAGAGATTGTGAATTGGTATCTAAGAGGTGGTAGATGCGGAAAAGAGCAATGGACGGCTAGTTAAGATGGTGAGGGATGGGCCAAACGTGGAGGAGGAAGCAAAGGTGCTCTTATCAGTTCCCAAGTTTATAACAGAATAACTCAAATAAAGCCCAATAAATATTTATTGAGCCTCTACTCTTTGCAAGAAACTGAATTTATATCTCCAAAGTAATCAAGAGGCTTTACCATCACATGGAGGAAGTAGATGTATATAAATTTGAAACACAAGATATTGCATGTTAATATCATCACCATTGATAAACATATACACAAGAGGAGCATCGAGGAGGCAGCAGTGAGTTATGCTTGCAGGAGTAGCAGAGTCTTTGTAGAAGATTAGATGTGGCTTTAATGATTAAAGTTAAAATTTTTATAATAACGTAAGGGCAATTTCCTTACAGCATATTTACAGCAAATCTGAGCAACAGTATCTCTGCCTCTATATTTTATTAAAATGACATCATCACATTTTAGATATTTCATATTGAAAATAGAAATGAAAAATCAAGAATTAGAAACCAACTTATTTTTTTCTCTTTCAGAAAGTCAATGGTCATTTTTTTTTTCATGTTCCAGCACAATGCAGCTGGGTTTATTTTCAAACTGACATGCTGGAATCTGCATAGTTTCTTAGAGTGCAGATAGTATTAAAAATTGCATGTGACCCATACATGTTTATTGTCCTTCTCCCTCCACGTAGAGATGGAAGGAGTGAAGAGATGAGGATGAAGGAATGGGAGCTGCAGGAAAACAAAATACAGATCTGGAGACAGATGAGAAAGATGAGGTATTTCAAGTTTTCTGGATCAAAAATCTGATGCAGCTGCCAGAGAACACTTGCCTGGTCTGAATTTCTTTTCCCAAAGAAATGAAATAAAGTTAAAAAGATGTTGTAAATGGGACAGATAGAACCCAAGCAGTGAGAGAGAGAACTGGACAGACAGAAACAGCTATGACTCTGGGGCTAGCTTAACTGTAACAGGGACTAGACTGTGTATCCCGGCCAAGTGTTGCCTTTTAATAAATTCAAATTCCAGTATAGTTAACCTACTCTGTCATATCAGTTTCAGGTATACAAGAGAGTGATTCAACAATTCTATTCCTTACTCAGAACTTATTATGATAAGTGGACTCAATTCTCATCACCTGTTTCACCCCCCACCACACCCCCACTCCGCCCAGTTCCCCTCCGGTAACCATGAGATGATTCCCTGTATTTCAGGTCCTGTTTTTTCTTTACCTCTTTTTCTGTGTTTATGTGTTTCTTAAGTCCTGCATATAAGTGAAATCATATGGTATTTATCATACCCTGACTTATTATACTTAGCATGTTATTCTCTAGATCTATCCATGTTGTTACAAAAGGCAATATTTCATTCTTTTTTGTGGTTGAATATATATATTTTGCACATATCACATCTTTACTCATTCATCTATTGATGAACACTGGGCTGCTTCCATAATTTTGCTATTTTAAACAATCCTGCAATAAACATAGTGGCGCATGTATTTTTTTCAAATTAGTGTTTTTGTATCTTTGGGTAAATATCCAGTAGTGGAATTACTGGATCATACAGTAGTTTTTATGTTTTTGAGGAACCTCCATACTTTTTCCACATTGGATGCACCAGTTTGCATTCACCAACAGTGCACAAGGGTCTCTTTTTCTCCACATCCTCACCAACACTTGTTTCTTATGTTTGTGATTTTAGCCATTCTGACAGGTGTGAGGTGATATCTCATTATAGTTTTGATTTGTATTTCCATGATAATCAGTGATGTTGAGTGTCTTTCCATGTGTCTGTTAGCCATCTGGATGTCTTCCTTGGAGAAATGTCTGTTTATATCTTCTGTCCATTTATCAGTTGGATTTGTTGTTGTTGAGTTGTATAAGTTTTTTTAAATAAATATTTTGGATATATAATATATCTATATTTATTGGAGACAAATGGAAATATATAACTAACTAGTCCAATATATAACTAACCCTTTATCAGATATATCATTTGCAAATATCTTCCCCCAATCCATAGGTTGTCTTTCTGTTTTGTTGATTGACTCCCTTGCTATGAAGAAGCTTTTTATTTTGATGTAGTCCTAATAGTTAATTTTTGCTTTTGTTTCCCTTGCCCCAGAAGGTGTCTAGAAAAATGTTGCTAATGGCTGATGTCAGAGGAATTACTGCCTATGCAGTCTTCTAGAATTTTTATGGTTTCAGGTCTCACACTTAGGTCTTTAATCCATTTTGAGTTTATTTTTGTGTATGGTGTGAGAAAGTGGACCAGTTTCATTTTTTTTTACATGTCACCGTCCAATTTTCCCAGCATCATTTGTTGAAAAGACTATCTTTTCCCATTCATTTTTCTTACCTCCTTTGTCATAGATGAATTTATTTCTGAATTCTCCATTCTGTTCTATTTATCTATGTATCTATTTTTATGCCAGTACCATACTATTTTGATTACTACAGCTTTGTAGTGTATCTTGAAATCTGGGATTGTGATGCTTCCTGTTCTGTTCTTCTTTTCAATATTGCTTTGACTATTCAGAGTATTTTTGTGGTTCCATACAATTTTAGGGTTATTTTTCTAGTTCTGTGAAAAAAATTTGTTGGCATTTTGATGGGGATTGCATTACATCTGTAGATTGCTTTGTGTAGCATGAATATCTTAACAGTACTTGTTCTTCCAGTCCATTACATGGAAAATATTTCCATTTGTTTGTGTCATCTTCAATTTCTTTCAGCAATACTTATAGTTTTTAGAAAACAAGGAGGTTTTCACCAACTTGGTTCAGTTTATCCCTAGATATTTTATTAATTTTGGCGCAGTTGTAAATGGGATTGTTTTCTTAATTTCTCTTTCTGCTACTTCATTATTAGTGTGTTAAAATGCAATGGATTTCTCTATATTGATTTTGTATCCTGCAACTTACTGAATTCATTTATAAGGTCTAGCAGTTTTTGGTGGAGTCTTTAGGTTTTTCTATATTTGTTGAGGGTTTTTCCACGAACAGATGCTGTAACTTTGTCAAATACTTTTTCCTCATCTATCGAAATGATCATACGGTTTGTATCCTTTCTTTGGTTGATGGTATGTGTCATGTTGATAGATTTTTGAATATTGAACCGCCCTTGTATCCCAGGAATAAATCCCCCTTGATCATGCTGAATTTTTAAAATTTATTTTTGGATTTTGTTTGCTAATATTTTGTTGCCTATTTTTGCATCTATGTTCATCAGAGATATTGGCCTGCAGTTCTCTTTTTTAGCGGTGTCTTTATCTGGTTTTGGTATCAGGGTAATCCTGGCTTCATAGAATGAATTTGGAAGCTTTCCTTCCCCTTTTATTTTTCAGAATAGTTTGAGAAGAGTAGGTATTAGCTCTTCTTTAAATGTTTGGCAGAATTCATGTGTGAAGCCACTTGTTTTTGGACTTTTGTTAGTTGGAAGTGTTTTGATTACTGATTCAATTTCATTGCTGGTTATCTGTCTATTCAAATTTTTCTATTTCTTCCTGGTTCAGTTTTTGGAGGTCATATGTTTCCAGGAATTTATCCATTTCTTCTAGGTTGTCCAATTTGTTGGCATATAATTTTTCATAACATTCTCTTATAATCCTTTGTATTTCTATGGTGTCAGTTCTTTCTCTCCTTTCATTTCTGATTTTGTTTGAGCCCTTTCTCTTTCTCTTTTGGTGAGTCTGGCTAAAAGTTTATTAACTTTGTTAATCTTTTCTATGAACCAGCTCCTGGTTTCATTGATCTGTTTTATTGTTGTTTTTTTTTAGTTCCTATTTAATTTATTTCTGCTCTAATCTTTATTATTTCCTTCCTTCTACTGCTTTTGGTTTTGTTTGTTCTTTTTCTAGCTCCTTTAGATAAAAGCTTACATTGTTTATTTGAGGGTTGTTTTGTTTGTTTCTTAAAGTAGGCTTGTATTCCTATAAACTTCCCTCTTAGAGCAAATTTTGTTGCATCCAAGATTTTGGATCATTGGGTTTTCATTTTCATTTGTCTCCATGTATTTTTAAAAAAAGATTTTATTTTTTTATTCATGAGAGACACACACACACACAGAGGCAGAGACACAGACAGAGGGAGAAGCAGGCTCTATGTAGGGAGCCCGATGTGGGACTCGATCCCTGGTCTCCAGGATCACTCCCGGGCCAAAGGCAGACACTTAACTGCTGAGCCACCTCAGTGTCCCTGCCTCCATGCATTTTTTATTTCCTCTTTGATTTGTTGGTTGACTCCATCATTGTTTAGTAGCTTGTTATTTACCCTTCACGTATTTGTGTTCTTCCCAGATATTTACTAGTGGTGACTAAGATTTGTCTTAATTCCTGAAATGTGAAGGAGTCTCTCTTTTTCTTTCTTACTTAGCGGGAGTTATCAGCCCTCATATGTGGCCTGATTGATGGGGTTTACCATTGACTACAATTTCATTTCAGTAACACAAAACAAAATGTGGCATAATATCATGTGCTTGGATGACTAAAGCGTATTTAATGTATGCAAATGTTGTCATACTGCTTAGCAAAATAAAGACATACTAAAACAAATATTTAAAAAGTGTAGGCCATTCCACCAGTTATTCCATCCAATGTGTGCATGGAGATGGGAATCTGTCTTTCCTCTCTTGGTCTCAGTTTCATTTATCTCCTATGGAGTGTGAGAATCATGTTAATTGGAATATGAATCTACTATCAGAAGCTATATCTAATGTCTATGTCTCTGCAGATATCTTTAAGATGACATGAATCTGAAAGTCAAGGCAGCTGGTTCACTTGGGCTCCACTGAAGAATCAGCAATCTGTCCCAATAATGCATAAGAAATGACCAATGCTGGACTTCCTGGGAGACTATTCCAATGCTAAGCCTTCCTAAGGGATTTTCATGGGTAAATTTGCTCATTTGATATTTTCACTTTTAATTCTAACTTCAGAACCAAGATGTAATTTGTGTAGAGTATGGAGTTTTCAGATATGAGAAAAAAGTAAATGGCTTAAGAAGAAAGGGCTGTGGCAATATTGAGTCAATGTTCTCATAAATCGCTTTAGCCCTACTTTCTCAGGAGTAGGAGAGGTGAGCAGATCTACCAAGATGGGAAGACACCATAGTTGTTTGAGGACCTATAACTTTTAAGTGGAGGAATTCTCTCCTTTCCCTTCCAGTTAGCTCCTCATTTCTAGAGCTTAGATCTTACTCAGACCTCATTTTTCGTTGTTGTTCAGATAAAGGCATTTGAGTGCCAACCATGCTATGAAGTCTAGGTGATTTATTCAGCTAGTAGGTGAAGGATGTAGGAGTGGGAGGCAGATAAGTCTAACTGCAAAGCTTGTGTCCTCTTCTTAACACACAATATCTTCTCCTTTAAGCTGTCTTTTTGGTTCTTAGAATTGACTTGGGTGTCCTTTGAAAGACTTTGGGAGTACATTTCTTTTCACCCTTATGGGAGAAGTCTTTCCTGAGAGCCTGTGAATGATAAGGGTGAACATTTTCCTGTACCATGGCCCAAGGTGGCATCAGGTGGTTATACCAGAAAGGAGGCTGTGTTCTGCCATAGTGGCTCAGCTACACTTTCCTTGGTATCTGTTTGGACTTCATCAAAATCATTTGTCTCATGATTTTGGTAGCATTTGGGTAAAGCTCATATATGAAAGTGAATGGTTTAGTTTTCCTGATGAAAAGTTTAATTTAGCTCTCCAGCATGTTCCTTTTAGCTTATTTGTAGATATAATCGTTTACTTAATGAGGATGCATCCTCCCTTTCGGAGTACAGACTTTAAAATGAATTTCCATAGATTTACATAAATTCCCTGGGGACCACTATAATGTGAGCAAAGAAAGAATTGCCCAGCTGTGTGGTGATTTAATGGAATTATGAAGCTTTAGGGTGTGGGCTCCGAGAAAGATATCTAGGGGAAATAGTCACTCAAATTGTTGGAGAAATAAACCGTTAAATGAATTTGCTCTCACTCAGATTGAAGATGATTTTAGAAGCCAGCATCAGGCAAGGTTTTAAAAAACTAATTTTAGGAAAAGCTCGTAAAAATGTTGTACATTTCAGAAATCACCTGTTATTATATTATCACAGATTTTGAGTAGAAGTTTTTTTATTTAAAATTTTTTTAAAAAGGAGAGAATTAGCAAATGCCCTATTTCTCATGCTGTCAACTCAAAACCAACATCATCTTTAGATACACTTGCTTTGAAATTTAATATGGATCCCCAATGTCATCTGGGCCAGAATTTATTATTGGTGGTCTATATGACCTTCACACCTCAATCCCTTCCTCAGTGATGTGAAGAGATCTAAGAAGGTATCAGCTTTTGAGGCTCAGAGATTTTGCCATCTGTTTGACTTACTTTGAATCTATTCATAGATGGTGATGTCTGAATTACATTGTACTCTGTGATTGGTTCTATAGGTTGGTTAACAACAGCAATGGGAAAGACTTCATGATTCTCTTGGCCTTGGAATATAGCCATGTGAATTAAGTCCTTTACAAGATAATACCTCAGCATTATCTATATTTTCAAGATAATACCCAGACGTCTACAAATGTATATCTTTGGGTCAAAGAGGCTTATTGAAGAATATGAATGGATCAATATTAATTTATATTCTGTGTTGGAAAACAATCACTGATACTGAGTCAATAAGGTTCATCTTTGTATATAAAGATGTAAATGAGTAAATAAGTATTTAGTAACATGTAGAGAATGCTCTAAGGTGGATGCAGAAAAGCAAGAAATATTTGTCTATAGCATTGGGTTTTTTAGCATTCATACAAAGAAGAAATAATAATCGCTAACATGTTTTGTGCATTTATTATGTGCCAGGTTTTTCTTTTTGTCATCTGCCATGAACTTTGCAACAACCTATGACTTAGGCACTCTACTTATTCCATTTTACAGATGAGAAAACAGAAAGCTAAATTACTTGCCCAAGGCTAATCTGGGATACCTAGGGTGGCACATATGGAACTGGCTCCAGAAGTTAGGCTCTTTATTTTTTCCAAATTCCTATATATTTTTTTATTGTGGTAAAGTGTAAATATACAACATGGATGTTTAAGTATCTGAGTTCCTGCTTTCAATTATTTTAGGTATATGTGAGAAGAATTATTACAACTCGAGTTAATTCTTTGTTTTGTTTCATTTTTAGACATTGTATACTGTTTTCCATAGTGGTTGCACCATTTCAAACTTCCACTGGCCCTGTACAAAGGTTGCAATTTCTCTACTGTCTTGCCGACATTTTTTTCTGGTACCCGTTGTAATGGTATCTCACTATGGTTTTGATTTGCGTTTCCCTCATGATTAGTGATGTTGAGCATCTTTTCATGTGCTTATTGGCCACTTGTGAATCCTCTTTGGAGATATGTCTATTTAAATTCTTTGTTCATTTTTAAATATGGTTGTTTCATTTTTATTGAGTTGTAGAGGTTCTTTATATATTCTGGATATTTATCCTGCACCAGATAATGGTTTGTAAATATTTTTTTCCCACTCCATGCATTGCCTTTCACTATCTTCATGATGTCCTTAACACAATTGCCTATGCTCAGACCCTATGCTCTTAACCACCACTACATTGAAGCATATAACCAAGATTGCAACACACTAAATTATTTGGTACAACCGTATCTCATTATGACGAAATAGATAAGAGGCTGTGTTGTCAGAAAATGCATGAAGGAAGCAGTGAGATCTAACACATTATAGATGTGTTTAGTGTATATTTCTTGATGAGTCTGTTTTTGCATGAGAATTGATTGGAAAAAAAACGTTGAGTCAACTGTGTAGTATCTTTCTGCTCTTGCCCATGTATTTCTTGGGGCATTCACAAGAGGAGGGGAACAATGGGAAAGGGGGGTGACTGGCTGTGCATGGAGATAGATCTGCCAATCTTTATTTTATTTTGTTAAAAAGATTTTATTTATTTACTCATGAGAGGCACAGAGAGAGGCAGAGACATAGGCAGAGGGAGATGCAGACTCCCTGCAGGGAGCCTGATTCAGAACTCTATCCCAGGTCCCTGGGATCATACCCCGAGCTGAAAGCAGATGCTCAGCCGCTGAGCCACCCAGTGTCCCTGCCAATCTTTAGCTATAGATAAATTGCCAGGATGTTTTTGTTTTTTCTTTCTTTTTTCTTAAGAAAAAGATTTTATTTATTTATTCATGAGAAACACACAGAGAGGCAGAGACACAGGCAGAGGGAGAAGCAGGCTCCCTGCAAGCCTGATGTGGGACTCCATCCCAGAACCCCAGGATCACAACCTGAGAAAGGCAGACTCAACCACGGAGCCACCCAGATGTCCCATGGATGTCTTCTGACACAGGTTTTATTTAACCTGGCCTAAAGAGGTGAAATAAAACCTTTCTTCAGTCTTATTCATTGCCTGCCACTGGAAACTCACTTTTCCTTGGAGCTTAACAGAGGCAGAAAGGAAAAGAGAGAACAACAATCTTTTCTCTTGCCTTTTCTACTTTGCCTGTGGCAGTATTAAACTGTATCCTCCTGGGTATTATTGGGGTGGATGCAATGGGCAGAGAACTGAGACCACACTGTGCTCCTTCATTTGAAGAAGGTGTTATAAGTGTGACTCAGGTTTCAATTAGAGCTCTTTGCTTTGAACTGCATACCCCCACATTTGTCTTTTAGTTTTTGGGTTTTGGATGTGTGTCAGATAATGTGTTTTCTCCCCCATACTGTTTGTGAATTATTAATTCTGTGCCTCAGTCTCAGAGAGGGGCATGGATACTGTAGCAATCACAGCCTGTGAAGTAAAAATGAAGAAAAATCGGTCTTCTTCCCATCCCAGTATATAAATAAGCCCAAGGTACTCACAGTGGAGTCACATGCTTGCTCTAGCCTCTTAACATTCTCTCTGTTTAAAGGAATCATAAAAAGGGTTTGCACATGCAACAGTGATGGTGTGAGAGCTGTCAGGAAGTTTGCAGTAAGCAGAGCCTTTTGTAAGCTTCCCTGGCAGCCTGCATCATACAGTACAGTGATGGCTTCCTCTTCTTCCAGCAATGGTTTGGTTAATAGTTGGGGGTAGGGGGTAGAGAGAGAAGATTGCAGTGAAGATAGGAGAGCATAGAGAGGACTCGGGGCCCTCCTGATTGCATTCCAGGTGACAACCTCACTTCCAGTGTCTCGTGCCTTGCTGTAAGCAGCATGTGTCCCGCACCTCTAGACTCCTGCGAGTTCATCTCACCTTCCAGGGTTATCCAGCTTGGCTTCAGTCCCGTTAAACAAAGGAGCCTTTGGGTCTCTCCTCTATATTAAAGGCCAAGAAAAAGAGTCATTTTGCAGACAATTTTCATAGTAATTTTCATTGAGTATATACAACACCATGTGCTGGATGCCTACACATGTCATTAAATTCTGATAAGGGCCCTGAGATAGATTTTATTATTCCCTCCTGCTACGGAGGAACCTGAGTCTGCAGACGAGAAGTGAACTTGCTTAGGGAGACAATGTGTGGAAGGCAAAGGTGATAGCCTGAGCAGGTCTTCCTGGTTCCAGGGTCCATCTTTCTTCTGCTCTGTCTGGCCAGGCTTCTCTTACTGAACTTCGACCTTCCTTCCATTTAAACTCTCATTGTAGATTCCAAGAAACAAAGGGGAAAAAAAAGGGATGCTTTACATGCAACTTGTTCACTGAGGTCGGCAACAATGATCACCTCTTGGAAATGAACGCTGCCGTCCCTGGGCATTTACAGTGACGTCATGGGGCCAGGTGCAATGGCAAGCCCTAGTCGGGGCCTGTTCTCCTGCTAACTGACTCTAGTGCATGCTCTGCTCGGTCTGTCATCTCGTCTGCAGGCACAGTTTACTAGGGAGGTGTCAGAGGCAGGCTTCACACTGCTTGGAAACCGTTGGCGGGAAGAACTGCTGCACAGGTGGAGGTGATGCCACTCAGCTGTAACAGGTGCACTTTGCAAGAGAGAATCGCTCCTCTTCACGCTGCGGCCGACCGCACAGCCCAGGCTCCTGATTTCGCGGCAGAAACTACTTCGGGGCATAATGTTTTCTTTTTGCGGCTCAGTAGTTGGCTTATTCCTACTTGTTTTTGTCAGCATAATGCTTTTTGTTGTGGTGTCAGTTTCATGACATGATTATTCTCCTGCCAAGTCCAGTAATCAAAGTGAATTAAAAGCATTATTTATTGATTTTTAGAAAGAATAGGTTTCTTGTGCTTTATTTATTCTTAAATAGGCTCCTTTTGTCCAAAAAAACCAGTGAGGGTTAACGGTGCCACTAGTAAGTATCATTTACCCACTAATTTAGAAAATATTGTTATTTTCTTAAATAGAGCACAAATGTTACAGTTCTAATCATTTTCAGATAATGTTCAAAGAGCAGCAAGAGAAGATTTAACTTTGCCTTTTGAAAACACAGCAGAGGCACTTGGCAGCTCCTTTGGCATCATTTTTTTCTTGAAAAAACCACAATTAGGTAGAATGTGTTCCACTTAGTAGCTGTTGTCACAATCGATTACTGGGTATAAAAGGGACGACTGTATACGTTTCTCAGAGGGTCAGGAGGCCCCAGGAGTGTGGCAGAAAGATCGGTTTCATGCTGTATTTCTAAGGCTAGTGCTTAAGGTTTGGGGGAAAGCTCATCATCTTCATCATCACAGTAATAATAGCAAATATATAGCAACCCTGTGGTGATAGGCACTATTCTGAGCAATTTGCATGTGATAGTTCATTTGAACCTCAGGGTAACCCAGTAAAGTCAAAACTATTATCACCCCCATTTTACAAATGGGGATACAGAAGCACAGAGAGGTTAAGTAACTTTCTCAAGATTACACAGCTAATAAGTGGGAGAATCAGAATATATACCCAAACAGGCTGACTCTAGAGTTTGTGCTCTTCGCCGGTGCCCTTTATGGTGGCATTTACTGAGGTCATGCTACATTTCATGCATTAAACTAGGCAGTGACACTGAAGAGACAGAAATTCCTCAAGGGATTTACAATCTAGCACACACAGATACAAATCTTCCTTTTTCCCATTTTTAGAGGCCATTTTGAAAATTCAATTCCAGTATAGTTAATGTAGTGTTATATTAGGTTCAGGTGTACAATATAGTGATTTGACAATTCTATACATTACTCAGTGCTCATCACCATAAGGGTGCTCTTAATCCCCTTCACCTCTTTCACCTCTCCCCCTCACTACCTCCCCTCTGGTAACTCCCCTCTGCTAACTGCCAGTTTGTTCTCTATAGTTTAGAGTCTGTTTTCCCATTTGTCTCTTTTTTCAATTGTTCATTTCTTTTATTTCTCAAATTCCATATATGAGTAAAATTATATGGTATTTGTCTTTCTCTGACTGACTTATTTCATTGAACATTATACTCTCTATATTCAACATATTCTCTATGTTGTTACAAGTGGCAAGATCTCATTCTTTTTTATGGCTGAACAATATTCCATGGTACATGTATATCAATTCCATATACATTTGTCTCTCAGTGGACACGGGCTGTTTCCATAATTTGGTACTGTAAATAATGCTGGAAGAAACAGAGGGGTACATATATCTTTTCAAATAAGTTTTTTTTTGTATTCTTTGGGCAAATACTCAGTAGTGGAATTACTAAATGATATAGTAATTCTATTTTTACTTTTCTGAGGAAGCTCCATAGTGTTTCCCACAGTGGGTGCACCAGTTTGCATTCCCACCAAAAGTGCATGGGGGTTTCTCTTTCTCCACATCCTCACCACCAACACTTGTTGTTTCTTGTATTTGTGATTTTAGCCATTCTGACAGGTGTGAAGTGATGTCTTACTGCAATTTTGATTCACATTTCCCTGATTATGAGTGATGTTGATCATCTTTCCATGTGTCTATCGACCACCTGGATGTCTTTAGAGAAATGTCTGTTCATGTCTTCTACCCATTTTTTTTTCTTCCACCCATTTTTAAGTTAGATTACTTGTGGCTTTTTGGTGTTGAGTTATTTAAGCTCTTTATGTATTTTGGATACTAACCTTTAGAGGTCTCTTTTAGAGTTTCAGATGGCTGGGAAAGATTTTCCCAGTTGCCAATGATTTGTGTAGCTATTAAAAAAGAAGCGTTGCTGTTCATGATGGCACATCATGCCCTTAGAGTTAGAACAAAGCATTAACAAGGGCACCAATGACCATTTATTGAGTGCTTCTGTAAAGTAGGCATTGTGCTAGAGATTCACAGAATGCTCAAAACTGTATGGACCAGGTCTGATTTGAATGGATCACCACCTCTGCATTTTGACTTCTGAGACAGTCTTGTATTTATTCTTAAGCAGCATTCTTGTAACAAGTGCCTGGAGTCACAGGTAAGCGAAGGCTATTTCCTTATTGGCTTCATGGTATTAGCTGTAAGACACCTCTTCTAGCATATAACCCAGAAATCACACCCCTAACTCAAACTAGTCTGTTTTTACAGATTTTGTGGGGAAAAAGTCAGCTAATTTCCACACTCCGCTGATCCTGTTGTTTTCATTATCACACTTCCCTGCATTTCCTAGTTTCAATTAGGACTGAAAACAATGCACCACAATAGTATGAGCAGAGCTTCTCAGAGTGCTTCCCTCTGCACAGAGGAAGCAGCCTTCATCTCTCCAAGGAGGTCAAGCTCATGAGACTTCTTCCCATTTAGTAGATGTGCAGACTCTTAACAACCGGGCAACTTTTGTGTTATGATGAGCACTGGGTATTATAGGTAAGGGATGAGTCACTAAATTCTTACTTCTGCAATCAAAAGTACACTAGATGCTGAGTAGAATTTAAATACTTTAAAAAACCCAACAGGGCAGCCCAGGTGTCTCAGCGATTTAGTGCCCCCTTCAGCCCAGGGCGTGATCCTGGAGACCCAGGATTGAGTCCCACGTTGGGCTCCCTGCATGGAGCCTGCTTCTCCCTTTGCCTGTGTCTCTACCTCTCTCTCTCTCTCTCTCTCTCTCTCTCTCTGTGTCTCTCATGAATAAATAAATAAACTCTTAAGAACAAAACAAAACAAAACCCAACAAAAAACGTTAAAAATAATCCAACTGGGCAACTTTTGGAAACCTCTCTGAACTTTGAGGTAAATAAACTGATCTTCAAAAAACTTTGGAGGTTTGCATATTGATGCCCCTCTACCCACCGTTCCCCACCCCCTCCACCTCCTTTCTGTTTTAGCAGCTAGAACTGAGAAATGCTGAATTGGACAACACTAGACTATAAATATCCACAATTCCTATTTGAATAGCTTAGAGATTTGATCTTAAAACCGTTGATTCAGGTAAGGGTAAGAAAGGTCTAATTCAGAAGACTCCCACAGCTACGAGGATCCATCTTTAGCTGTTGGAAAATCTCTAGTTTTGACAACATTGACAATACAGTTTGAAGAATCTTTCTGTCTCTGTCTCCATGTGCATACATGCATATACATGCAAAGGCAACGCGACGGACTGCACCAGGAAGACTAGGTAATATGGAGATATTTGTAATTTACTTTATACTTTTGTATATTGGAATTTAAGAGGAAGAAGTACACATTTCTTTGGAAACTTTATAAATACTTTTTAAAGAAATACTCAGAGGAAAAACTTAATACTTCCTTTGTTGAGAATAGAGAATATTCTCAGGGGATCTTAACCATTATCTCCCAAAGGCTTAACCTTCACTTGAACAAATGTCTACATTTGCATAACCAGATACTAAAATAATACATACATTAACACAACCATTATTTACCTGCCATGCTACATGACAAAATAGTTGTTGAGTGATTTTATAATTATACATTTTTGGTGCTGTGCCTTTGGCTGCCAAAGACAGGCCTGCCAATCTAATGCATATTTTTATATTATTCTTATGTATAAGCAAAGACTAAAAATAGGTGATTTTTAAGAGTTTGTCATTTCATTGTGTTGTCTTTAGTGAAATTATAGCTCCACAATAGATATTATAAAAACATTTCAGATAGGGCAGCATTCTATAGCTGTATCATGTTTTTTTCTATGCAAATATCTCAAGGATCTGGATCATTGATAGAATTTGAAAGGAAAAAAAATAGCCTAAAACCTTTGGAATCTTCTAATCAGATCTATCTTCACCATTACACAAATGCAAGATCATGTATGATTTTGTTGTTAAGTAAAATCAATTCTTATCCATAAAAAGTTTCTAGTTTCCCCCTGCCAATGTTGGAGACAGCTGAAGCTGGTCACATCTGTTCACCTTTCTTTTGCCTTTGGGTAGTTATCCTTTCTGGTTCTAGGATATTTATGAATCTGTGATCTGTTTTTGGAATGTCTATGATAACCTCATGTCCACTTAGATGTTTATATCTGGTAGCATGTTGTCTTCCTGCTTCCAGAGAATGTTTTTAAGTCAAATGACTAACTCTCTAATGGTTGAATGTTAAACATTAGGAAACATGAGACAGTTTGGGAGAAGATCATCTCACAGAGCCTCAGATATAATAAAATGAAAATGTATTAAAATGTGATTTTACCTATTTTATGTCTTCCCATAAAATATGTTTTTCCAGTACTATTAGAGAAAGAATGTGGGTTGGTTGGATCTTGTATGTATTACATTCTGGTATTCCCTTGTTGTTACAGTTTATTTCTGCTAATGTTATAGTAATTTTACTTTATTTTATTTATTTATTTTTTAAAATATTTTATTTATTCATGAAAGACATAGAGAGAGAGAGAAGTAGAGATATAGGCAGAGGGAGAAGCAGACTCCATGCAGGGAGCCCAACATGGGACTTGATCCAGGGACTCCAGAATCATGCCCTGGGCCGAAGGAGGCACTAAACCACTGAGCCACCCAGGGATCCCCCATTATCATAATTTTAAAGTTCAGATTTTAGTCTGTGATGATTTAGCATTAATTTGAATTTAATTAAATATAAGGTAGCCCAAATACTATTTTATTTCAATATCTTAGTATTTCAAACATCCAAAAATGTAGAATCACTATGAAGCATCTCTCTGAAACATTAACTTATATGAATAATGATAATAATGAAAATGTTTATCGAGTACTTCCAATGTGCCAGATACTGGGTTAAGTTCCCTTTATGTGCTATGTTTTTTAATGTTTGTAAGGCCCATTGTGGTAGGAATGGACTTCCTAGAGGAATAAGCTGAGGCTAAGAAAGCTCCCCAAATGTGTCAACATTTGAATCTGGTGAGAAGCAGATTTGGAATTTGACCCTGGGTCTTCTTTATCCCACAGTCCTTTGATCCTAATCATTACACTCTGGATCTAATTATATGCCCATCTTTGTTAAATGCCAACTGCATACCAGGTACTACCCTTAGATATTTATATGTTCCTCCCTCCCACCTTATTTGATCATGTTTAAGTGGCTTAGAAGTAGCAGTTTTGTCCTGTTTAGAAGTAGCAGGTCTCAAATCAAGGTCTTATGATTTCAAATTGAGTAGTGTTTCTACCCTATGAAGATACCTCTCAATTAAGCCTCGTATGATATAAAGTAGAATTTTGGAAGTGGGATTTTTGGTAGCCATTTGCTCAGAAAACCCTTAATCTAGATTTTCTTTAAAATAAAGGAAATTATGTAATTCACTATTTTGTACTTATTGAGTAAGGCATCAAGTTACAATTATAATGTAACTTTATATTGTCATGCATAATTTCTAGGTTACATGATATCTAGTCTATATTTTGTAGCATTTTAGAAGAGATTATTTTGGTTTTAGTTGCTTGATGGGATCACATACTAAACCCTTTATTGATTAAAGAGATTTGTTCAATATTAAAATTTACCTGTTTAAGGTAAATGAACTTTGAATAATGCACGAAGCACAGGAACGTTCTTGTGTTGTGACATGATGAGTGAGAAGTCGAAACGCAATGAAAGGGAGGAAAGATTTTAGCAAGGGAATATAGTTTCCTTGACTAACAAACTTGGTGATAGTAGCTGTAGAGAGAGATGGCAAATATTATAACAGGTGCAGATTGGTGACCAAAGATACCTTGGGTGTGTCTCATTAAGATGACACTCTTTCTCAAACTCAAAGTCTAATAGCAACGCTATGTCCCCCAGATTTCACATTTCTGTTTTAAAGATCCACTTTTTCTTTGCATTTTGGCTTTTTTGTGTGCAACTATTCACTCCTACTCCCCTAGCACTCTCAAAACGATTCCTCCCATCCACCCCAATTTTCCCCAAGCAGGAATCTCCATACTGTATGGTATATTCTAGTCATGATCTTTTCCATCAGTCATCAGCAAGTCTTGAGAGCTTTTGGCCATAAGGAACAGGTGAAGTTTACAGGGTGGGAGATTATCTTTATGGGAAAGGCTAGGAAATTCTACCTTTGTGTGGTGATTTTTATTTATTTATTTATTAAAGATTCCATTTATTTATGAGAGAGAGAGAGACAGAGAGAGAGAGAGAGAGAGAGAGAGAGAGAGGCAGAGACATAGGCAGAGGGAGAAGCAGGCTCCATGTAGGGAGCCCAACATGGGACTCGATCACGGGTCTCCAGGATCACACCCCCAGCCAAAGGCAGCGCTAAACCGCTGAGCCATGGGGGCTGCCCTGTGTGGCGATTTTTAAAATGTCCTGTCCATCATATTAGCTTCCTTGGGCTGCCATAACAAAACACCAGAAATCAGGGGGTTTAAAATAATATAACTGTATTCCCTCACACTTAGTATTGAAGACTAGGAATCTGCCATAAAGCTGCCCCCAGGGCTGTCCTCTCCCTGAAGCCTCTAGGCGAAAATCCTTCCTTGCTTTTTCCAGTTTCTGGTGATTCCCTACATTGTCCTCTACACTCCTCAGCTACAGCCTCACTCTTCCAATCTCTGTGCCTGTCTTCACCGCTTTACATGGCCTCATTCCCTGTGTCTGTGTGTTCTTTCCTTTTCTTATGGGGACACCAGTCATTGAATTTGGGGTCCACCTTAATCCCTGAAGACTTCATCTTAAGTAAGTACATCTGCAAAAACCTTATTTTCAAGGAAGGTTACAATCTTAGGCTCCATGTGGACATGAATGGGGGTCTGGGAGGGACATTAACCAACCCACTACAGTGTTAATCTATGTCAGGCATTGACCTGGGACCCAAAACACAATTCTGAGCAAAAAGCAATATGGGTCCTACCCCCTTGGATATTATTTTTTTAAATTTTTATTTATTTATGATAGTCACACAGAGAGAGAGAGAGAGAGAGAGAGAGAGAGAGAGAGGCAGAGACACAGGCAGAGGGAGAAGCAGACTCCATGCACCGGGAGCCCGATGTGGGATTCGATCCCGGGTCTCCAGGATCGCGCCCTGGGCCAAAGGCAGGCGCCAAACCGCTGCGCTACCCAGGGATCTCCCTCTTGGATATTATAGTCTAGCATGAAAATTAGGTATACGTCAAATAGTGTTTACATGAATGCTAAATATATGCAAGGGCATGTGATCTTTGAGAGCCTATTATAGCAGGAGAAATTGATCATGTCAAGAAGTTGGAAAAACATTCCTGGAACAGTTTTCTAGAAAAAAGGTTCACAATAGCTGTGTTTTTAGTTTTGAAAAGGGAAGAACATTTTATTATTATTATAGAAACCTGATAGAAATGGAAGAGGAAAGGAATCGACACACAGATGAAGGTAATAGGCAATAATGAGAATAAGGCAGAGTTACATCAAATCAAGTACTTACAACACACAGCCTCATCAGCTGGGGAAGCCCCATGGAGATAGCCAGGCTGGAGTCCCAACTGAGAGACCAGGGCAAAGTGTCCTCCCCTCAGGTGACACTTCCAACTGACCATCCCAAAAGAGCCATATTTATAGGGCAAATGACAGGTTTTGAAGTTAAACATTTGTTTGCCTACGTGCAGTTTGAGCAAGCTTCATTTCTATGTTATCACGTTTTTATACTTATAAAGAAGCCTGGACTATGCCTGTCTGCCTTCCCTCCTGGATTCCATTCTGGGGGGCCATCCCAGCCTGGAGCAGGAGGGGATATGAGGCAAGATTTATAACTCTGGGTGTCCAGAACAGAAGGGCCAGTTCTGACCTGGAGGCCAGATTATATATTTCAAATAACCAAGCCTCCAAGGTCCTTTACATAGCGTGAGTCTCACAAACAACATTTTTTTAGCCCACTTGCATAAGTGCAAATCCATGTTGTCTGTTATGCAGGACAAACCACAGAAACATCCATCCATCCAGAAAAGATAGTGAATTTTGAGCGGAAATATGAAAGGTGAGTGGGGAGAGAAAGATAGGCAAAAAGTGGAGAGAAGAGAGAAGAGAGTTCCAGACAAGAAAGAATGGCAGGTATAAGTGACTTCTGGTGGGAAGGAACACATTCAAGGAGGTAAAATACAGTCCTTGTAGTTGGTATTTCTCACACTTTACAGAACTAAAAATAAGATTTTGCCCAAACTCTGGTCTCTAAATATAATATACTATTAAAAACAGAATACTTTGGAAAAAATATCTGAATCTTGGTTTAGAGTAGGAAATATACTAGATATCTATCTTGTTATACCAAAGATTAAGGAAATCAACAGACTGCTGACTGGGATTGTGTCAAAGAATTAAGGAGCCACCTTGAAGAGGCTTGTACAGGCCAAAGATGGGATAATTTGAGCATCACAAGGAAATATTTGGAAGGGGATGAAACCCATCACTTTACAATTTAGGAGTACAAAATGATATTTAAAAACTGACTTTTTAAGCTTTGGTGACTGTGAGGGAACCAACCTATTATCTAAAAACTAGTAATTAGGAGGAAAGAATCAAGCATTTATTTCTACTGTGTGAATGAGTTGTCTTCAGGATAACCGTAGAATTGATGAAGATTTCTGTTCATAGAAGCATGTCAGCTAATAGATGGCAAAGGAATGAGAAAATATCACCATATTTTAAACCCCTTATGAAACAATGGATCTAGGTATATGATCCACTGATGGCCATTGATTCATAGGTATCTAAAGGAGAGCTGAATTTTCTGTACCTCTACAAACATTCTATCCCAGATCTGAACCTGAATTAAATCATGCTTCTAGATCTAACTATACAGTTTCAGAAACATATTAAAGGACACGATAGAGATGGAGTCAGCAAAATCTTAGAGTATGATGAACTCTGCAGGAATAAATTATCTGGTTTCTTTAACGAATGAATTGCCAGGAGGAAAATGAGAGAGGAGGGCCCTATCCATTAAAAAAGATAAAGGACCCAACAAACAAATGCAATACGTGGATCTGACTTGGATTCATATCTAAACCTACCCAGTGGTAAAAATAAAAAACAAAACATATGTGTTTTATACAATAAGAGAAATTCAAACACAGTGGATATTTGATGATGTTGGAGAATATCACCTTCTCTCGGGAGGCAAGAATAATGAATATGTTTAAAAAAGAGTTCTTGTTTTTTTAGATGCATACTGACATATTTATAAAAAATACGATAGCAAGGATTTGATTCAAAATATTCCCATTGTTGTATGGAAGGAAAGAAGCAGATGGTAAAAGAGATACACAACAAGCAAAGGCCTAAGTTGTAGAGTTTTGTAACTGGGTGACAGGTGCATGGGGAAATCATATTCCTTTTTTTTTTGTATTCTATAATGTTGTCAATGAAAAGTAAAAAGAGAGGAAAAAATTAGAAAATAGAAAAAAGAACACTGTGAATTCCTGTTTCTCTTTTATGTCATTGTGTTTTTGTGCTTGACTCTGGTTAGTGTTGGTTTCCTCTAGAATGGTCACCAAAGTAACAACTCTTTTGTGTCTCCAGGCAGGGAACATGCTAGAGTTATGGAGTCAAGATCCCTTGAGATCTTGTAAGTGTTGGATGACCAAGTAGTTTAGGGAATTGGGAAAGAAGCTGTTACATCTTTTCTTTCTTTGTTTTTTTTTTTTTTCTTTCTTTTTTTCCTTACTTGTGTGCTTTCTAAAGGAAAGATAAACTCAGGAGAGGATGAGAATGGCACACTTAAAAAATACAGAGCATATTCCTTTTACCCTGAACATAGCAAGTTCAAACTAAAAACTAACTTAACAATTAAAACAATGACCACATCTTTGTTTTAAAAAGTTTACACTGTGTAGACACTACTTTTGAATGAATAATCAGTGTTTGCTTAGAATATTGCTTTTATCATTTTTAATGTTCTTTTTTTTCTGAAATTGGTACTTGAAACCTTAGTCAATTTAGAAACTGATGTATTTGTACTTAAATCACTTGAGCTCCTTTCACATTATCTGATGACTCTATAATAAATTAAATTTGTTCTCATTTTAGAGTCTATCAGAAATGTCTTTTGGTAAAAAAAAAAAACACAGGAGAGGATATGGTGAACACATCAATAAATCCTCAATATCACATATATATTAAGCACATATGACAATCATATAAATAAACAAAATCATAAGCTTTTAATCAAGATATACTCTAAATCAGTATACCTTAACACAGTACAACTCATGGAAATCTGTCAAGAAGATAAATATGTTGACAGTACCTAAATTAATTTCCAGCTTGAACATTTCTGTTGAGCTCTAAAATGGCAAATTGACTTCTGGACTTTTCCACCTCTATGACCTTCCCACAAACAACTAAAAATCAATAAGCTTAATTGAGTTCAATTCAACATTCATTTATTGAACACCTTTCAATAGATGTGTTAGAAGCTGGGAACACAGAGATAACTAAGACCCAGCCTCTGATTCAAAGAGGTCTCTCTCTCTCTCTCTCTCTCACACACACACACACACAGAAACCACAATTCTTTATTCACCAAAACTTTTGCTTTCTTTTCAGTTTTATGTCTTAGTGGATGTCAGCAAGCAGTTCCCAAAGCTAGAAGCATTTAAATCATTTCTGACACATTTTTCCTCACAATTGGCATTCAATTCGTTTTCCAAGTCTTTTTTATTCTACTTCTCAAAATTCTCTGATTCTGTATCCTTCACTGCAGTCTTGTTGCTACGGATGAGCTTTGCACTTTGTCATCATTCTCCTTGACTATTGTAACAGCCTTCTGATTGGTTTCTCTGCTTTCAAATTGCCCCCTCTCCTCCCTGCACACCCATTGTCCTTCACTCCTAGACTTGCTTCATGAAAACAAAGATCAGATCACATTACTCTCTTGTTTTAAAACCTTTTCTAAATGCATTATACGCCTTTGTTGCCTTCCAGACTTTCTGCAGAGCTTGTACACAAGCTTGGGGAGGACCTAGGTGGTACAAGGAGAGAAGACTAAAATATTCACTACCCTATCTGAAAGGAGAACTACTTAGCTCCAGCCCTGTAGGAATTCTGGAGGGCTGGGCTCAGTTTTACTAAAACTTTGACTGTTTTTTTTCTGTCAGAAGCTAGAAATCCTGATTTTTTTGGAGTCCCTTGGTTTTGAGATATTGGCTTATATTTTAAAATCACACTGTAGGACCACTTAACTCTGGGTAATTTTGTGACCTTTTTATTTGCTCTGAACGTCTCATCATTTATTAGTCTGGCAAACTCCTATTCATCTATTAGGACAGAGACCAAATGTCCTTTAATCTGCAAATTCTTTTTTAACCTGCTGAGAATTATAGTTCACTAGTCTGAACTTTCATAAACTTTGACTGAACTTGAATTTAATAGTTAAATAAAAAATGTAACATGCTTGGCTTACATGATATATTCTTTAATTATTTAACCTACCAATAGTTTACTGAGGGAAAATCTGTATCGATGTCAGAAGAAAAGAGAAACTTTTGATTTTCTCATTCTTTTCAAAAGTTATCATCTAACAAACCAAACTTAAGAATAAGTGGTTTTTTTGAAGAACAAGAGTTTGAAATAGAGGAAGGAGAGAATCTGTTTCAAACACTTCTTTCCCTATCAAATGTACTGCAATGAAAGGTAATACATAAAAGGAGAAAGCAAAGAGACATAGCGGGACTTATAAACAAGAATGGGTATTGCCATCCAGCAGAATTCCCACAGAGAGGGGGAGGGTGGAAGGTACAGGGAGACTGGTGGTCTGGTTCCCAGTGGGGATTACAGCTCTTGCTGAGTAGAGGAGGCCTAATACACTCAGCTCCACATGGGGAACCCCAGCCCGACTCTACTCCTGGGGATAAAGGAGGAACAAATACAAATATTTCAGACATACAGAGACAT
This sequence comes from Vulpes lagopus, assembly GCF_018345385.1. Lineage (NCBI taxonomy): Eukaryota > Metazoa > Chordata > Mammalia > Carnivora > Canidae > Vulpes > Vulpes lagopus. The sequence continues at coordinate 95,275,135 of NC_054825.1, read as the reverse complement.
ATGACAAACAAATAGTTTATCCTGCCAATCACTCAACAAAAATTAACAAAAGTGGTATGTTAAGGAAAAGTGAACCTAGGAGTTAGGCACAGGCTATAGGACACATTGAGCATGGAAACTGATACAAAGATGTGAACTATTTAATAAAAAATAACTATTATTGAAAGTAAAACTAACACCCTAAAAGACAAGATGATGAGGACTGCTTTGGTTTTCTTTAGGTAGCTAAGGAATAGTCAAGAATGGAAATACTGAATAACTGTTTTGTTTTAGGGATCCCTGGGTGGCGCAGCGGTTTGGCGCCTGCCTTTGGCCCAGGGCGCGATCCTGGAGACCCGGGATCGAATCCCACATCAGGCTCCCGGTGCATGGAGCCTGCTTCTCCCTCTGCCTATGTCTCTGCCTCTCTCTCTCTCTCTCTCTCTGTATGACTATCATAAATAAATAAATAATAATAATAAAAAAATTAAAAAAAAAACTTTTGTTTTAAAAAATGTAGGTAAGTTTGCAGGATAAAATGTAACAGTTAGCAATGAAAATGGAGAACAATCTATAGATTTTGTACTAACAGAAAGAAAAGGAGGAAAATAAAAATATTACATATGCAATGGAAGACAGGAAAGAAGATAAAGAAATGGGGGTAAAGATTGTAAACAGAAAACACAAAATGGTACATGTAAGTTCAAATACATTGGTATTTAAAATAGATGAAAATACATCCAAAGTCTAATGGATTTTTAAAAGCATAGTTATTTGCTATTTATGAGCTATACCTAAAACAAAACATATACAGAGATAGATTAAGAAAATATCAACCTGAAGAAAGCTGGTATAGCAATAGTAATATAAGGAAAAACCAAAATTTAAGGCAAGGCCATTAATAGTTAAACAGAATGATTTGAAATCATGATAGAATGGAGAAGGTAGACTTATGAACTTGTACACATCTAACAACATAGCCTTGGGCAACATAATGTATGAATTTATTTAAAAGGAGATATTGATTTTGGAAATACAGAAATTCATATACTCAAAACCCCAATCAAGATATAGAATGTGCCTATCTCCTCAGATTCCTCTTGTGCTTCCTTCCAGGCAATTCCTACTCTCCCCACACTGTAGTTATCTACTGTGTTGATTTCTATTAGCAAAATATAATCTTGAAATTCATGTATATGGAATTATAAAGTATTTCTTCTTGTGTTTATGGATTTTTTTTTGCTCAACATGTTTTTGAGTATCATTCACTTTGCTTTATTAATATCGATGGTTTATTATTATTTATCACTGATGGGTGTACCATTGATGGCTACCATGATTTACTGTTTGCCTGTTGATGAACATTTAGATTGTTTCCAGATTTGGGCTATTATAAATAAAGCTACTATAAACATTTCATACAAAAAGATAAATTAATAAAAGAATACTGACACATCAGCAATCATGCTGGATTATTTATGCATATACCTCAATTAGAAACAGACTAAGCATGCCAACAATGAATAAGGATTAGAAAATCTGAACAACACAGTTGGTAAGGTTGATCTATATAGATGAGTATATACACATATTCAAATAAAATCTTGCTCCCAATATTAAAGAATATACATTCTTTCTGAGTTTACATTGACCATTTTCAAATACTGACCACCAGTCAAGTTATAGTGCAAAGAAATCTCTATGAAGTTTAAAGAACTGATATCATGGAGACTAGAATCTCTCTCTCTCTCTCTCTTTTTTTTTTTTTAATCTCTCTCTTTTTTAAAAAAGATTTTAGGGACGCCTGGGTGGCTTAGCAGTTGAGCACCTGTCCCTGGCTCAGGGCATGATCCCATGGTCTCAGGATCGAGTCCCACATCGGGCTCCCTGCCTGGAGCCTGCTTCTCCCCCTGCCTACATCTCTGCCTTTCTCTCTCTGTGTCTCTCATGAATAAATATTAAATAATTTAATATTTTAATTTAATATATTTTTAAAAGATTTTATTTATTTATTCATGAAAGACACACAGAGAGAGGCAGAGACGTAGGCAGAAGTACAGGCAAGCTCCATGCAGGGAGCCCCATGTGGGACTTGATCCCAGGACCCTGGGATCACAACCTGAGCTGAAGGCAGATGCTCAACCACTGAGTCACTCATGTCCCAAGACTAGAATCTCTTAACATTGAAATTAGATTAGAATTAAGAGAAGAGGGCTTTAAAAAATATGTTTGGAAACAAAAAAAAAAATCACCTTTAAATTACACAGATTAGAAACTATAATAAAAATTACAAAATACTTAGAAATGAACAATGACATTTCCTATGAATTTCCTGTATGTAGCAGAAATGGAGCTACACTGCTATAAACACCTGTCATAAAATGGTTTTCTGGTTGGCTGAAGAATCAGACCAAGAGCTCCAACACAAAGGACGTACTGAAAACAATTCAGAAAGGTTAAAAAGGTAGACAAGGGAATAGGAAGTGAATGCTAAGGAGAAAAAGATGGAGTTATGATCCTGCCAATCACTCAACAAAAATTAACAAAAGTGGTATGTTAAGGAAAAGTGAACCTAGGAGTTAGGCACAGGCTATAGACACATTGAGCATGGAAAATGATACAAAGATGTGAACTATTTAATAAAAAAAAAAAAAAAGAAAATATTTCAGACATACAGAGACATATGACAAACAAATAGTTTATCCTGCCAATCACTCAACAAAAATTAACAAAAGTGGTATGTTAAGGAAAAGTGAACCTAGGAGTTAGGCACAGGCTATAGACACATTGAGCATGGAAAATGATACAAAGATGTGAACTATTTAATAAAAAAAAAAAAAAAAAAAAAAAAAATTTAAAAAATAAAAAAAAAAAAAAAAGAAAATATTTCAGACATACAGAGACATATGACAAACAAATAGTTTATCCTGCCAATCACTCAACAAAAATTAACAAAAGTGGTATGTTAAGGAAAAGTGAACCTAGGAGTTAGGCACAGGCTATAAGGACACATTGAGAAAGGTTAAAAAGGTAGACAAGGGAATAGGAAGTGAATGCTAAGGAGAAAAAGATGGAGTTATGATATTAACATCAGTCCATCAGTGCAGAAGTGTTAAATGAGATAAGGAAGTGTTGTTGTTGTTGTTTTTTAAGAAAAACAAAGGGTAAAAATCCACAAATGGATGGGAATGTTTTAAGTTCATCAATAAATACCAAAATGAGAAATAAAAGCTGATGCTTGGTCTGGCCACCACTGCAATGTGTATGCCCTATGCCACCACCAGAGAAAGAAATACTTTCCATCTGAGATAAAATGTCAAAAACCAAGAATGCTTGAGTCCCCTCCAGAAACAAAGCCTCGAGGCTCTTTCCTATAAAAGTTGCTGACTCTATGAGACAGCAATGTTATCTCTGACATCTGAAGATAGGCAGCATTCTTGCAGGTCGGGTTATCATGTGAAGGATGATATAATCTTTCTTACCAACAACAGGAATAATGGACAGACTGTAACTTTGTGTTTTTTTAATCCTTTAAATATTGCCTACATCCTTTATTCAAGAAAAAAGATTTTAGGGACGCCTGGGTGGCTTAGCAGTTGAGCACCTGTCCCTGGCTCAGGGCATGATCCCATGGTCTCAGGATCGAGTCCCACATCGGGCTCCTGCCTGGAGCCTGCTTCTCCCTCTGCCTGTGTCTCTGCCTCTCTCTCTCTCTCTGTGACTATCATAAATAAATTTAAAAAAAAAAAAAAAGAAAATATTTCAGACATACAGAGACATATGACAAACAAATAGTTTATCCTGCCAATCACTCAACAAAAATTAACAAAAGTGGTATGTTAAGGAAAAGTGAACCTAGGAGTTAGGCACAGGCTATAAGGACACATTGAGCATGGAAAACTGATACAAAGATGTGAACTATTTAATAAAAAAAAAAAAAAAGAAAATATTTCAGACATACAGAGACATATGACAAACAAATAGTTTATCCTGCCAATCACTCAACAAAAATTAACAAAAGTGGTATGTTAAGAAAAGTGAACCTAGGAGTTAGGCACAGGCTATAAGGACACATTGAGCATGGAAAACTGATACAAAGATGTGAACTATTTAATAAAAAAAAAAAAAAAGAAAATATTTCAGACATACAGAGACATATGACAAACAAATAGTTTATCCTGCCAATCACTCAACAAAAATTAACAAAAGTGGTATGTTAAGGAAAAGTGAACCTAGGAGTTAGGCACAGGCTATAGACACATTGAGCATGGAAAACTGATACAAAGATGTGAACTATTTAATAAAAAATAACTATTATGAAAGTAAAACTAACACCCTAAAAGACAAGATGATGAGGACTGCTTTGGTTTTCTTTAGGTAGCTAAGGAATAGTCAAGAATGGAAATACTGAATAACTGTTTTGTTTTAGGGATCCCTGGGTGGCGCAGCGGTTGGCGCCTGCCTTTGGCCCAGGGCGCGATCCTGGAGACCCGGGATCGAATCCCACATCAGGCTCCCGGTGCATGGAGCCTGCTTCTCCCTCTGCCTGTGTCTCTGCCTCTAGCCTGCTTCTCCCTCTGCCTGTGTCTCTGCCTCTCTCTCTCTCTCTGTGACTATCATAAATAAATTTAAAAAAAAAAAAAATTTAAAAAATAAAAAAAAAAAAAAAAAAGAAAATATTTCAGACACATAGAGGCATATAGAATGCTTATAATGATGTACTCATCCTCCACTATAACAATTATCAATATTTTGCCTCTGTTGTTTTATCTAACCATATTGACACATTACCCCACACTGGGAGATTTCTAAAAAAAATTCCAGTCATCGCATTATCTATAAATACTATGTACCTCTAACAGATTATTATTATTAATTATTATTTTAGTTTTAGTAATTTGTACACCCAACGTGGAGCTTGAACTTACAACCTCAAGATCAAGAGTTGTATGCTCTCCTGGTTGGGCCAGCCAGGCACCCCAGGACTTTTTAATATAACCACAATATAATTATCACATTAAAAATAATAATTCTTTGTTATTATCTATTACACAGCCCATGTTTGAATTCTCTCATAAAAAATGGCTTTTTTGGGTGATTTAGTTGAATCAGTACTCAAATTCCTGGCATATCCCAAGCTTCTTTTATGTAAAGAAAGGTTCCCCTTTTGTACTTTTTATGATACTTGGTGAAGAAACTGGGTCATTAGTCTTGTAGAATTTCATTTATTCAAAATTTGGCTGAATGTATTTTTGTCATATCATTTAACTTAGTTTCCATTCTCTCTCCAAATACTCTCACCAAGCAAAAATAGTAAACTAAGAAGAGTGCAACCTTCCTGAGGGTAATTGTGGAGATTAGGGCCATACTTCCATTTAACTTACCTATGTTGTTGGTCCAAAAGCTAGGTAGATCTTCAAGAATGACAACAGGTTACCATAAACTAAAATAGTGATACTGTTGTAGCTGTTCTTCAGATATGGTATCTTTCCTGGAGTAGATCAACACAGTCTTGCCCCTTGTTTGCAGCTACTAACCTATCGAAACTAATAAGAAAATAATAATTTAAAAAACCCAATTCCTATATCCATTAGTAAAATCCAAAGCCATTTTCATTTCTACAGAGGGCCCAGAGTAAATTCTTAATAGATCATGTCAGCTCTTCTGCTCTTTGTTGTAATGTACTAGAGGCATCTACAAAAAATTACACTGAACCATTGCATTGATGACATTTTGATAATCAGATCTGGTGAGCGAAAATATCCAACGGCTTCTACCTTAGTAAGATTTTTGTGTGTCTGTCGGTAGGAGATAAACCCCCACAAAATTCAAGGATCTACTGTTGGTGAGTTGCTTAAATCCTAACGTTCTGGTGTTTATCTGGATACTCCTAAAGTGAAGGTCAAGTTATTGTAGCTTGAATTGCACATCACAGATGATTTTGGGTGGGCCTCTCTTGAGTTGGGGGGCGCTATAAACCACCTTTGTGTATGCTACTCTGAGTCATCTACTGACTTGCTTTACAAGACTTTTATTTTTGAGAGGAGACCTAAAGAGAGTTCTGTAGAAGTTTCATATTGTGGTGTGAGCTGCCTTACCACTTGGACCTAATGATCCTTGTGTCTTTCACCTCAGTAGGAGGGTCACTGTGTATTGGCTTTCAGACCATAGGGTTTCAGAGTAAACTCTGACCTTTTCTACTGCCAAGATTCTCTGCATGAGAAGCAGCTCATGTTTTGCTATGGGGTCCTTAGGAAGATGGAGTAGATGACCACTCGACCCCAAAGTGACTCAGATCTGAGAAACTCATTGTCTGGTATTTTCTGATCTACCATATCCTAAATTGTATGACAGCAATCCATCAATAATTAAAAGTGGGTCTGGGTCTGAGCAGGTCCAGAGGGTACTAGTAAATTTGATGAAAAGGTGGCTCAGACTCTCACAGTTATTGTTTTCTCCTTCATGTCACATATATGGCTTCATGGGGAGATACTTATGACCAATGAACAGAAGAGGAAAAATTAAAACCTTGGTTTACATGTGAGTGTGTATTATGGGCTGGCACCAGCAGGCAGCAGAGAGCTAAAATATTTCTACAGGCTTAGTTAAGACTATCTCTATGGTCATTGGTGCAGGGGAGCTTCCTAGTAGGCAGAACTTCAGCAGTCCATTTGGTGGTCTTCTGTCTTTAGAAAGAAAGATGGCCAGAAGTATGGATCTCCATGGGGTCATAGGCCTGTTAGCAAGTTAGTTGAAGAATCAGGGTCTTAGAAAAATGGCAGGTTTGGTGACAAGAAGGCCTTAGATAAAGTGAATACTCATCAGTGCAGTCTCTCAGTAATGAGGGGACAAGATAACCTGTGCTGTAGATATCAGCCTCTTTTTAGCAGCCATGGTGTTTGCCCAGAAGATTCATTTTCAAAGTGGACATGGCATTAAGGATGGAAGTTATATGCAGACATAACAGTATAGACTCTCCCTTACCAAGGCTAATCAATCAGACTATTGCTATCGCTGAGTGTCCAATCTATCTACAGTATAGGCCAATGCTCTGCCCCCAGTATGGCCTCATTCTTTAGAGGAACGGTCATTTGCTCTGAATGATAAATTGAATATGTTGATTTAGGCTATCCTTATAGGACTAATGTTCTGATTACAGATTTGCCTTCTCTTCCTACATTTCATCTGTTAGTACTGCCATTTACTATTGAGAGACCCACAAAATGCCATGGTGTTCCTTACAATATTATCCTAGGCTAAGAAACTCATTTCGTAGTGAAAGAAGTATGGTGATGAGCTCAGACCCATTGGATTCATTGGTCTTCCATGAAGACTCATGATCTCAAAGCAGGTGGACTGATAGAACAGCAGAGCTAAAAGAAAAGTGTAAAAGCTATTACAGCCTTAGCTTTAAGACAGTGCTTTGTGATGTTTTAGTGCTCTCCCACAGGAAGGAATTCTGATGCCGTTATCAGTGTTACGTGCGCCATTCCCTTACAGTCAGAACATTATCATCCGGGAACTAAGAAGTGGAGTTCTGAGGGACTCATCTCACTATTGCACCTAATAGCCTAGAATTTCTGCTTCCCACTTTTGCACCGTGGTCTTGGTGAGTTGGGAGTCCTATTGCCTAAGGGATGAGTGTTTCCATTAGGTTAAGCAGTCTTGTTGCAGTAAATTAGAGAGAATGCCCACCCCTGCCCCCTACCCCACCATTTTAGGCTCTCCCAGGCACTGAAGCAACAGGCCATGATGCCTGATCCCTATTACCAAGAGGAAATTGGGTTACTGTTCTACAAGGGGATAAGGGGACTAGGTTTTGAAAGGCAGTCACTGAGGCACTTCTGGTGCTTACATTTTTGTACCTGGAATACTACATTTTTGTTTATTGTCCCCCCTGCCAAACTGTAAGCTCCGTGAGGATGGGACTGTGCCATTTTGTTCATTGCTGTATCCCTGGCTCCTGTAGTTTAGTAGTTGTTTAATAAATATTTGCTGAGTGACTGTATGTGCACTGCTGACTCCATCCACTGGGAGTTAAACTTTTAGACTCCAGGGTCAGGTCTTCTTCTAGGTTCCATTACTTTTACCTGTTCTACTTAGGGAAACTTGTGACCTGAACCTTCCTCTACATTGGCTTCCTCACATGTACAGGGGCCATTGCTACAAGTCTGCATCTCTTATCTATAAATCCATAGTCCAAAAGATTCTGAAAACTCCAAGTTTTTGTATGTTTGGCACAAATTTATTTGGGAGCAAAACTTGTCCTGATTTGAATTGATATGAGCTCCTTATAGATTTTTTCTATATAATTTTTATAATTAGTGTGAATATTCATAGATTTGATTAAACATATTGACATGTTTGAATACAAAGTGCTTCTGTAGGACCCCTGGATTTTATGTGTTTTTTTTTAATGGCATATATACCTTATTCCTTTTCTAAAACCTGGTTAAAAAAAAATCTAAATTTCAAGACACATTTGGCTTCAGGGTTTTTGAATATGGAATTGTCTACCAACAGTAGTACCTACCTTATTGTGTTGTTGTGTGGATTCAATGAGTTTATATATGTAAAGTACTCAGTGCCTGCCACACAGTAAACCATAAATGTTAGCTGTTATAGTGGTCAAGATGCTTTGTTTTCTCTGATGTCGTGGTAGTAAGATCTCTAACTCCTTTCACATCCTATTTGAGACTGGTTTGTATCTTTTAGAGTTTATCATGAGGGCTGGGTAACGTGTATTGTGCTTCTTTTTCTATGTAGGAGGCATAGGGGAGAGGAAGACAGCTCATTTGGATTGTGGAAAGCCACATTTTGTGAGACTGGTTTCTGCTTTCACCACTCCAACTTGTTCCAAAGCCTTGCCCAGGGTTTACTATAACTATGTGAGGTCATACATGAAGCCTGGAGAGATATCCAAAGTAGGGTGAATCCTGGAAACTAGTCTTCACGTAGAGATGGGCTATACTTTCTTCACCTGCTTCTTCCCAACTGCTGTTTATATGACCAAAACTAAGATAAAACTTGTGAGCTGGACTATAGCCTCATCATCTGCTGGGAAGGAGTGGCTTAACACCCGGGGTTCTTTGTGGTTTCATCACCCTGGGCCTTCAGTACTTTCAAGGGAGCTTGTTTTAAGTCTCTTCTGTTCATATCTTTTTTTGTTTTGTTTTGTTTTGGTATTCTGTTTTGCTAGATGCATATATTTTGTTGGATATAATTAGCCCTAGGCCATTGTGAATAGCCTGCCTTCTCTTTGCAGCTTTGTTCTGAGCTGGAAAAAAAATAAGACACAAAATAGATAATAAGCTCTAGAGATATATTTTTTTTCCTGATTCTGGGAGAATGCAGGTAGATTTTTATGTTTTCTTTCTTTGGAGTCTCTATACCTTTTGTCTTCTTCCTACATTGGAAGTATCCTTCTCATATATGTATATATAACTTTGTCTTCTCTCTTCTTTTTCTTTTTTTTCCCTTCACTATTAGTAGCTATACTAGTTCCTGGAATAATCCCTCTCTCCATCTCCTCCCCCTCTTCAGCTTATGCTTTTCACTGAGTAGGCATAAGGCTGTGTCTCTTCTTATGTTTGATTGCTACTGGCTTAGTTTTTTATGTCTTGTTTTACTTAAAATTTGTAAATTTATTTAGTTGTGGTGGGAGAGAATCTGTGATGGTTTCAGTCTGCCAACTTAAACTCTGAAAATCTCATCAACTACATGATCTTTTATAGTATAAAGGTATGTTGTCCTAGACGGCAGTTCATAGGAATTAATGGGTCAGGGTAATTAGACATATGGTAGTTAAACTTTTGTGTGCAGAAGGGACTCAAGAGCTGCTGACAGAGCTGACTAAGCCCTTCTAAGTGCCACAGTGAATGGTTTACATCAATTCAGGTGCACTGATTACATACATTTCCATTTTTTTCCTCCTCCTTTCTGCTGGATACAGCAGATAAAAGGACTATTGACCAGGCTTCTCAGAAAATCATTTCAATTCTTCACATCAGTGCTTATGTATAATACAGCCTGAAGAGACTGCATACTTTAAGGTATACATTCTATACATCATATATTGTACACATTTTTTGAGCACGTACTATGGGCAGTGTACCTACAGATAGAGCAGAAAAATGAAGGAAACCAAAATTCTTGCCTTCATGATGCCTATATAATGTTGGAGGGAAACAGAGAACACACCAAATGCACCAAATGGGTAAGTACATTATGTACCTTATTAGAAGATGCTTAGCTATGGAGAAAAACAAATCAGGAAAAAAACAATAGAACCAGAGGGAGGGCTATAAATTATCCTATTTGGGAAAGGCCTCACCAGGAGGGTGACATCTGAGAAAAGATTTGAATAATAGGAGAAAGCAAGTAATGCATATTTCTAGGAGGAAGAAGATTCCAAGCAGTAGGAGCAGCAAGATAACAACCCCCCTCCCCTATTTTTCCTCCTCCTTTCTGCTGGAGATAGCAGATAGAAGTGTTTTAATGTGTGGGATGCTCAGAAAATTGTTTTAATTCTTCACTTCCTATCTATATAATATATAGCCTGAAGGGCTTCATACTTTAAAGTAATTATTAACATTTGTAATAAAATTTAGGTATTCCTTTTGGCTATGAGAATGAGCATGCATAACTTAGTAACTGTCAATAAATATATGTTCTAATAAACTTAACTTGGTGCTTCTTTTTTGAGTTAGCAATGTGGAGGTGACTGGTTACAAACCCAAAGAAGGCCTCATTGGCTTTTGGCAGAGATCAGCATCCAAAAGTTAAAAGGGGATCTGCTGGATTCTTCTAAGGAAAAGTTTCTTCCTTGCTTCTATTTGTATCTAGTTCTTTCTTTTAATATGCAGATAGTGTCCTGGGTTTGAATTGTGATTTCCTCTCTAGTCTCTGCATTGATCTCTACCTCATAAAGCAGAGGAACAAGATCTAAAAGGAAACAAACTTCTACTTCAATGAGCTGGGTGGTTTTATCAGGTGATTTCAATCTGAAAGTAAATTGTTCTCTGGAGAATATATGCTTATTGCTGAGTTTTTTTTTTTTTTTGAAAGGATTTAACAAATAACTCCCAACATTCATCTAGTTGTATTTGAAAAAGACATAATAAAACAGTCTTTGAGATTTAGAACAATGATCTAAAAATAGCTGAGACTGTATTCCCATTTGGAAAAAGAAGTTGCTATGAAATGATTTTTTCTTCTTATTCTGAGCATTGCATAAAGCAAAACCAATTCACAACAACTAAAGTATATTCTCAAAGAGAAATCTCGAGTCATTTTCAGCTCAGGACTCTGGAGACCTCATTATCCTGCCATTACAAACAGACCTGCAGCAAGTTGTTTATGCCTTTCTGCAAGTGAGTTAAGCAAATGTCACAGGGATTGCTATGCAGATACATTTACTAGTTGCTGGAACTTATACAGAAAGGCTCAGATATACCCTTAATAAGAGTAACTAGACATACATTTACTTAAATTTTTGTGTACACAAGGGAGTCAGAAGATGCCCACAAAACTGAGTCCTACTAAGTGCCACAGTGAATGACCTCCATCAATTCAAGTGCACTGATTGTATATATTCCCACTTTTTTCTCCTCTTTTCTGCTGGATTCAGCAGTTAAACGTCCTCTAATGACCGCTTAGAAAATTGTTTCAATTCTTCACTTTTTTCAATTCTTCAGTATCCATGTGTAATATAGCTTAAGGGGCTTCGTACTTTAAAGCATGCATTCTTACCTTATGGAATTAACCCATTTTTGAAAAATTGTGTTCTAATTTAATTGTATCTTAAAAGTTTTATATCAGTGAATCCCTAACGGCATACTCCCTGAGCAGATTTCTCAGAATCACAGTTGTTTACAGGTCTTTTTGAAAATTCTCCGTGTACTACCCCACTCCTATTCTGCTGGACTTCCAAGGGGAATGGGGGTTCTCCCCTTTTGGTTTCATGGTGAGTAGAAATCTCCATTGTGGATAATCATGTTCTAGTTTGGAGCATATAACGGCCTGCAGAAATGTTGGAGACAAGGTTGAGAACTATGAGGAGCCTTCCCTATTCTGTGGTCCTACAAAATCAAGCTTGCACTGCAGTCCTAGGGTAGTTTGCACACTGTATAGCTACTCTTTGTTCATATGTCTGCCTAGTCCTCCTAGGAGCATCTTAAGGGCAAGAGAGAGGACCGCTTATATTGCTTATATCTTATATGTAGTAGCTTCTCAATACCTATTTATTGATGAATTACTAATTTTAAAGATTCAATACATATTTTGAGGGATCAAAGTAGTATAAGATTATCTCAGTCTTTAAGGGATTTTTAGCACCATATAACATACATGTGTAAAGAGGAAAAACAAATTTGGGGTGAAAACAGTCTTTTTCTCCTTAGCAGTCTTCTCAGGAGAATAAATTCTAGTAAATGAGAAACCGTCTTATTTGGCTGAGCACCTTGATAGATTTGCATATACAAATGTAGGACCGATACTTATTCTGAGAATAGGGGACTACAGGGCACTGAATTGTTCTACCAAACAGAATGAAGACATAATTTCTAGAAGGTGTTCCAGAGGGAAGGGGAAGAGATTGAGGCTGACAGAAAAGTTAGTTGCCTTTCTTTGGATTATTGTGATATAGACCCTGCTAGGTCTCCCCACTTATTCAGTAAGGACTACTGAGTGAAGATTGGTGACTTAGGTATGTACATTCCTTGTAGAATATATGTACATAGCATGTATACATCCCTGTGCCATTGCATGCACTCACACAAGCATGCACAAATCAAATTAATTTGATTAAATCTATTATTTACATAAAATCTTATATGAATGGGATTTATTTGCCTATCATTGTTTGGTTTTGTTTTGCAGACATCAGGGAAAGGAGCTGATTTCCACATCTGGATTGTCCAAGGGCAGAATAGGAACAACAAAGAAAGGAGAGGAAGATGATTCACACACTGAATTAATTGCATAGAAGAAAGGGTTCAGAGCCAGAGATGAATATAAGCATAAAATCCACCCCCAGGAATTCACCAGAATTTTGTGGTATGTTAAGGACTGTCAGGAGAGGGGTCTGAGACACATTGGGATAGATCTTAATGGGAAGAAAGGCTCTAGCTGACATCTGAGTGATAGATCTATGAAGAAAAGAAAACAAAACCACTATGCAATATATTATAAATGTCAGATGAATGACAGATCAAATGGAGAGTAGAGTTCAAAGTGGGGGATATTTGAGCTGAGTCAGTTGGGAAGGCTTTTGGATTTGTTTTTTTTTATGTATTTTTGTTTTTTGATGGGAAGGTTTTTTGAAGAAATTAGGATTCCACTTGGAATCTTGTGAAAGAGAGAAGTGAATTTCTGATGAGGGATTATTATTCATTCAACAGATGCTCACTTATTTATTTAGCTCCTAGAATTTGTAGGCAGTATGCTAGACTGTCCATATATAAAGATTGTTAAGACATGATCCTTCTCTTCAAGAAACACAAACCTCCGGGCGAAAACAGCTTCATAAGGGCACCTGGAAAAACAAAATAAGGGCACCTGGGTGGCTCAGTCCTCTAAGCATCCAACTCTTGATTTGAAATTTACATGCCTATATTAGCATGTGGATTAGATACCTCCTTGCTTGTGAGATGGTTGCATCACTTCTAGACATTCCATCCTCATGCACCTTAGGCAAAGTCTATAGGTAAAAATGACAGCTTCTTTCCATAGCTAACTCTCTTCTGTCTCTCTCTCTCTCTCTCTCATTCTCTCTCTCTCTCTCTCTCTCTCTCTCTCTCTCACACACACACACACACACACACACACATATACACATCAGCAAGAACTCTCTGTTCCCAGTGAACTTCACATCACATCTATTGACCCAAATTGTATCACCTGCATGGGAAATGAAATTAACAGGACTGGCTAGAGTTTAGAACTTAGACTAATTAAGATTCAGCTCCTGGTACTGGGATTTGAGTCACTTTTATTAAGTACAAGAATGACCAGGAAAGCTAAACAACTAAGAAATTAATGAAAAAAGAGAGGATAGATTTGGATAGACAACCATCAGTGCATATGATAAACTGAGCCCTGAGCAATGAGAAGGAGTTAACCATTTGAATGCCTGGAGAAGGATACTCTAGAGAGGGAACAGCAGGCACAAATCCTTGGGAGTAGAAATTAGCTTATAATACGTTCAAGGGACAGAACGATGTGGGGTTGAAGCACAGTGTTATGAGACAGGGAATGGGAGGAGGTGAGAAGTGAAATGGTGTAGTGTTTAAGAATCCAGGCTTGAGATCGAGCCCTGGATAGGGCCCTGTGCTGTGCATGGAGCCTGCTTAAGATCTCTCTTTCCTACTCTCCTACTCCTTCTGCCCTTCTCCTCCAAAAAAGAAAAAGAAAAAGAAAACAATTTCATGAGCAAGTAATGGTAATATCTGATAATATGATGAGTCATACGCTGGTGTCAGACATGTGGAAGAACACACGTAGGAATGATTCCTGCTTACATTGTTTCAGGAATGATTTCCCTAAGAACTTGCATTTGAATTGGGTCTTGAAAGAAGCACAGGTTACAACTGGGTAGAGTATAAGAAAGGGTATTTTAATCAAAGAGAATGCTAGGAGCAAAGCTAGGAGACCTGAAGTACACAGGTATGTAAAATATGGCAAAGTCCAGTGTGGTTGAAGCGCAATAGAATGTGCCAGGAGAAGGCTGGAATCTCATGCTGGGACAAGAAGGTGAAAGGTTCAAATGGTATTTATTTATAGGAAGGAGGCTGCACAGGTTTCTGAGCTGAAGAGCATGATGGCATTTATTTTGGAAAGATAATTGCATTTGGGAGGAGGATGACAACAAAAGAGGAATTGATGGCTAACACTTGCATGGTAATAAATGTACTTGTGCTAGGTACATTCTAAGTTTCCCACATGTTAACTACTCAAGACAATCCCAAGAGGTAGGTCACATTATTAACCGTATATTATAGATAAGGGAGCTATACAGGTTACATAGCAAAAAAAAAAAAAAAAAGAAAAGAAAAAAAAGAAAAAGGGTGGGATCAGGTTTGAACTCATTGGTCTAACTGCAGAGATCATACTTTTAAATGTTCTAATGAACTGCCTTTTAAAATTACAAAACCAAAGCAAATCCAAGGTAGAGATCTCAAGATTTTAAAGTAGAACAATTAAAATGGAGATGGAACCCAAAAGCACTCCAGGAAGTGTGGCAAAAAGAGGTGTCAAGGATGAATCAATTTCTTGTTTGAATTCCCTGATCAGTGGTAAAGATATCAACCCAAAGAGACATGCCAGTTTACTCAGAAAATAAAAAAAAAAAAAAAAACAATTTCAATAGATCGTGATCTTTATACTCTCAAGAAGCATCTAACCAAATTATGATAGAGATGTGTACTACAATTTCACTGTATATGGACAACCTTAAATTCACAGAAGTGCTGATGGTACAACTGCTAGATTGAATTTAAACCTGTGATACACGATACACAAAAATTCAAATACAAAGGAGAGGTTCAGTTAATCAATCCATTGTTTGGTGTCACATTAACATGAACATCTGTAAGACTGAATGAGTTTCACTTTTCATATAGTTTCTTTGCTGTGATGTAGCTGCTACATTTAAGAAATGAGGCCACCCTCAGAGACATGTATTCAAAGAAGCTGGCAATAATAGCATCTGTGGCTGTTTCTGGATTATAAAAACATTCGTGGCCCCTGGCATGTGCATATAGATTGCTGAATTTCATGAAATAGTAAAAATAATAATGCTTCATATTGATACAATGCTTTACATGGTTTTCATCACTTCCACAAAAAAGAGATACAAAAATGAATATGCATTTCTTTTTTTTTTTTTTTAAGATTTTATGTATTCATTCATGAGAGACACACACAGAGAGAGAGGCAGAGACACAGGCAGAGGGAGAAGCAGGCTCCATGCAGGGAACCCGACGTGGGACTCGATCCCAGGCCTCCAGGATCACACCCTAGGCTGAAAGCAGTGCTAAACCACTGAGCCGCCTGGGCTGCCCTGAATAATGCAGTCCTAAATAATCAGTGATAAAGCAGTATGTCTGACTCTTTAATATTTCTTCATGTGTTTCTTAGATGTCCATAATGTATTTGGAACTGAATGGGTATTAAAGGGAGTTCGGTAGAATCAAAGCCCTCGTGTTTTGTTTCTTGTATATTTCCTAAACCAGCTAGGGGAGTGACCTATTTAGAAGATCCCCACCCTTGGTTGAGCCTTATGCTTACATGTTGCTGCTGTGCTTTTTACTTAGTTTTTAAACTGCTTGCTTGCAATGCCCAATATGGCCCAGAGATGGACAGAGGTGTATTGAATGAATGACTCTGTTTGATGACCCTATAATAAATAATGATTTTTAAATACCTTTGGGGATGCCTTGATAACTCTTTGGAATACAAATCTGTCACTTTTAGCCACAATATATTGTATATGGTAGATACACACAATACAGTATAATATAACTTAGAAGAAAGATGCCCTTGTTTCACATCAAATATTCAAGAAAGAGCAGATAACTAAAAATTTTCATTCCCATGGTATTTATAGAATAGCATCCGATCGTTGCATTTTCATGTAATGATATCATCAAGAGCTACCAGCTGTTGAAGGTCTGCCCTGCCACGCACGTTACAAATGAAAGTGCTAAGCATTTAAATTGTTTAAATCAAAGTCAGTATCTACAGCAACCTGATGAATGTAGTAATATTATCCCTGTTTTATCAATAAAGAATATAAAGCTTAAAGAGATTGAGTAACAACTTTCTAGAGGTCATACTATTATTGGAGCAGGTCTTAAATATAGGGGCTCCAAAGGCTGTGCTCTCTTTTCTTACAACAATGTATATGAGGGTTAAGATCTCAGGAGACTCAGCAAGATTTGAGGGATTAGGGGTTGAAAGAATTTTAAGGAACCAATCCTATAGTTAGAATATAGAAGCTATTGACAGGTTGTTCTGAGTCAAGCAAAGCCTTCCCAAAACACTGCAGTTAGGACTAGTATTTATTTATGCTTACCTCCTCACATATCTGCACTTGGTCATTTACTCTTCTACTCATTTAGTGAGCATGGAGTAGGTAAATTACAAGTACTATTATTGTATGCCAATGTATAAACAGCAGTGAAAGCCATTTTTACGCCAATTTACTTAAATTCTATTTCTTTCAATTCAATTACACACATAACAATTAATTGAGCATCTATAACATGCAATTTTATTGTTGTAAGCACTGAAGTAAGGTTTAAGAAACAAACGAACCATGGTGGTTCCTCTCCTTAAGCTTGCTGGGGAAGAGTAGGCCAGCTGTTCCTTGCCCCTCTTTTTTTTTGCACATATACAAGGCATATTAGTTCAGCATCTAATGGCATTTTTACTCAAAAAATTCTAAACCAAAATTGCAAGGCACTGGATAGCTCTTTTAGTTTGGAGCAATATCATAAAATTTAATGAGTGAAATCTTCACACAATGGATATGTTCAGGAGAATATTCAGGAAACTAAACCAAAAAATTGCAAGCATGATTATAAGTATGGAAATACAGAAAAGAAAAAAAAATAATCTGAAAGTAAGCCCTGGATTGAAATGTAATTGGAATTAGAAGTCACATTGTAATTTGTGGAAATTTCATAGGGGATAATTTGAACTTCTAAAATTCAACTTCAAAAAAAAATAAAATAAAATTCAACTTCAAATTTCTTAACGTAATTTAAAAAAAATCTGTGTGTGTCTGTGTGTGTGTGTGTGAGAGAGAGAGAGAGAGAGAGAGAGAGAGAGATGCCATTTCCATCAGATAGCAGAAAACTAAATTTGTTCACATCCAAGGGAAACTTGGTCAAAGTAGTGACTGATCTGGTTATACACTCAATCAAGTTAAGTTTTCCTTGCTTCTCCTTTTTGAATTATGTTTAAGTTCTGGGGAGTTTACAGTAGGATCATAACATATAGCATTAGTGAAGAGGGTGGGTCTGCTCCTTGAGTGCTTTCTGTCTACTTTGGCCAATGCCACATGGTATTCGTTCTTGGTTTTTGGCATCTTCTCCTGATGTGCACCATTCCTGTATTCCAGATCCAAAGTTTCCTCTTCAAACTGCAAGACCCACTCCCAACCTTGTGTACTTCTTCCTCTTCAAGGGCTTGGGAATTGTCTTACTTCAAACGCCGTAAGGTGCCTATGACTTTGCTAGCCTGCTTGTAGACTCATTTGTCTAGATGGCTTAGTCAGCAGAAGCCATCTTACTGTTCTGGTGCCATGTTGGATGGAGCCTCCTTCATGAAATCTGAAGCTTCTCTAGGCTATACTTTGGGAAGGGAGGCATGTATCTTCTCTATTTTGGGATACCACCAAACTCATCTGTCTTTCCCGTTGTTTCCATACCCTAGGCTCAGCTCGTTTCAGGGGCTCAAGGGCAGGGCCCTCTTTATCAGAGAATCATTAAGAGTTAGTTCACTTAATTTCGTTCCTCTCCTGAATGTTCTCCTCACTAACCCAGAAATCTATTCCTCCTGGAAAGTTTTAAAAACTGAAGGGGCAACTATTTTTTCAGCCCTTGTTTATGGGTCCTTCAGGATTTGGGCTCTTTCTGTTTAAAGTCAAGCTTTTGGTACTCAAACACCTTATATTTACAAAAGGTTGATACTTGCAAATCAAAAACACCATGGATTTCAAAACTACTGTTTTTGCTCTGAGTTCCAAAATCTATTTATAAACTTAACTGACTCTTATGTTCTCAGCTCTATCTATCTTTTCACTTAGGAAACAAGTGCCAAGTGATTCAATGGGTAAAAGGGTTGGTTTTCACAGAATTTTATTTCTCCACATTTAACTCCATGCTAAATGTTTTTCTCCCTGCAAAAAACATGCTCTTCCCCATTCTAGGCATTATTCCTTCAAGAAAGTGGGACTTCTTTAGATGTGTATTCCCACACATGAGGCAGTGCATGGATATGGGATCATCTTTTGCCCCTGCCACTAAAGTGTCAAGTGGGAGACCAGTTATGGGTGAACTTCTTATATCCCTCAAGTAGGAGTACTTTTTACTGAAGAGTCTCCTTTGATTTATATTTTTCCTAAATGACTCAGATGTGAAGGTAGAAGAGCTTCTGGTAAAGGAGAAAAGAAGAGCAGAACAGCAGCCTTTTTAGAAAGGTAGCACATGGTTCTCCTGGCCCTCTAACCCAATTCCTTACTCTTTGCAAAGTCGTGGTCCTGGCTTTGATCCCCTGTTGTTGGTGTCAAGTTGGAAGTTAGGCAACAATTTGCTTCCCCCTATATTCCTTTCTGGTTTCTTGAAATCTCATAAACCTACTAAGATCTTTATCATGATTCACAATATTCCTACAGGCAAACAAAAAAAGAACTTGCCTTTTAAAAACTCTTAGCAGCTCTTTGCCAACATTTCTCTGACAAATGGAGGCTTTGCTTAATGCTTATTGAATAAAGTAGGGATGCTGGAATTGTTCAGTCCTTTCCAGGAGGATATTTAGTTCTCCCAGCATATCAGGGTATTTTGAATGCTCGTGGACACCTAGTGAGGCAATAGAGGCAACTTCAACAGGGTAGAAGAGATCACAGGAGACTGACTGGAGGTTGAGAGACAATCTCCTCCTAAGTAATTATGGTAATTTTGTCCTGCTGCATTGTCATTTATATTGCTTTGGTAAAAGACCATATGATTCAAAAGAGATAATCTTAGAATAGAATGAGAGTTTACCAAAAGAATGGGAATAAGGAGGGAGAAAGAAAAATATTAAAGAAGAAAGGAATGTAGAATATACAACCTATGGCTAAATATTTTCTAGAATGCCCCCAGGAAAAACAGTGTCAAAGGTTTTTGTTTGTTTTAAAGGTTTTATTTATTTGTTTGTTTGTTTGAGATAGAGGAGAGAGCACCTGCAGGTGAGTGAAGGAAGAGGTTGAGAAGGGATAGGGATAAGCAGACTCTGTGCTGAGTCTGA
The DNA here is from genome assembly GCF_018345385.1 of Vulpes lagopus. Classification (NCBI taxonomy): domain Eukaryota; kingdom Metazoa; phylum Chordata; class Mammalia; order Carnivora; family Canidae; genus Vulpes; species Vulpes lagopus. The sequence goes on along the minus strand of NC_054825.1, from coordinate 95,255,143 downwards.
GCACTGGGCCTATGCAAGATTTGAACTCAGGACCTTGAGATCATGGCCTGAGCCAAAACCAGGAGTCCAACAGTTAACTGACTGAGTCACTCAGGTGTCCCAACATTTAAAGGGCTCATATTAAAAACTTTAATTATCCATTAAAAACTTTAATATGAACCTAAGAACTTAGTATTGCAAGACATATGAAATTTAATACAGAGGAAATGAATAGAACATTATGGTCAAGAAACTAGTAATGAGGGAAAGCACTGCTATGACTGAGCCACTGGGCAGAGGTTACGTACTAATAACACTATAATAGTTTAACAGTGTTATGTCTGCTTTCTATAGATCCTAAGCTTGCCTGTTAGCCTATAAAATACCAATGGGTTAATTAGCACCTCTGTATCAAGAACATAGTTTGAAGTCTTATGAAAGTCTCAAGGTGAAGACAGAATTTGTGATACTTTTAAATGTTAAATCTGAATTCAGCATAACACTTCCTTTGCATTTTTAAAGAAAAAAGGTTAATAGCAATTAAAGAACAGTTACAAATATGATCTTTGATATCAATGAAAGGTATGTACCTGGTCACCCGCAGTTGCCATTCTCATATCACAGATTGCTGTGTTGTCCACCCACATCATTTTCTCTACCCCTGATGAGTCTCTGTAGGAGGTGCCTCAGAGAATATCAATGCTAAGATACTCCTACCTACTTGTGGAAAGTTTGACTCATTCTTTGGCTGGTCACCACTTGGAGAAAAATAAACTGCTATAAATCTTAGATATATATAGATATTCATATTGGGGGGAAGGAAAGAGAGGGAATTTAAGGAGAAAAATGAGAAATCAAATACTCATTTTCATGATGAAGTCTTTCCATTATTTCCTGAAATTTTTTTAGAAAATACATGGTCTAGAACAGAGATTGTTCCCATGAGTTGATAGACCTCATGAATATTAATAGATATGCTTAAGGAGTACCCAAACTAAAACAATAGTATAAAAATAGTTTTTTGCCATATGTGACTTTTTTCTGGGTAGGTAGATTTTTTTTTCTTGAATTTTCATGTGTTTCTGATTCAAAAGGCTAAGAACTGGTCTAGAGCAAAGATGGTAAGTAGGTTTTTTTTTTACCACTAAAATAAATATTTAAATAGTTTACCTTATTTTAAAAAAGAGATTTTATTTATTTATTCATGAGAAACACAGAGAGAGGCAGAGGGAGAAGCAGGCTCCCTGCAGGGAGCTTGATGCAGGACTTGATCCCAGGATCCCAGGATCATGACCTGAGCGCTCAACCACTGAGCTACCCAGCTGTCCCCATTTATATAGTTTTAATGGAAGGATTCTCAGGTTCAGCAGAAAAGACTAATAAGCAATATCTGTCAAGTATGAGTATGGTGAAAGAGGTATTTGCTGTTTCTAACCTAAAGTGAGTTTTGTCAGAAGATTCTATAAGTCCTGTATTCTTAACAGCATTATTTAAGAAAGATTGCATAGTGTATAAGGACAATGAAAAACAAAAGGCATGTTTAGCTTAGTCTGTGACTGGGTTATATATATTTGTTTTTAAAATACTTGATGAAAGATTTACATCTTTCGTTTCCCTTTCTTGATTTTTTTTGTATTGGACTCATTTGTACTTCTTGAACAATATTTAAGCCACGTACAAATGTAGCATCAAGTCAAGAAATATTCTATGGCAGCAAATTTAGTTGTTGAATGCACAAACACAGCTCCCGATTAATTTAATAGCAACTGTGAGCATGCATTAAATATCAGAATTTCACCCTTTGTGTCTACAATTATGAGGAAACCAAATGGATAAAACATGAAACTCTATTTTGGTAGATTCATAACAGAAATGAAAGAAGCTCTATACTTAATATTGCCTAAGTCACTGTCTGTTAATCATATAGGTCTTCTGGGAAATGTATATCCATCCCCTTTTGTTCACTGAGGACTCTTGGCTTTCTTGATGTCAGGGAGTAACCTAGATCTTGAGAGAAGAGACCTTCTTGTCCTCATTCTCTCCTCAAAAAGGAAAGGGGAAAGTCAAGAGTGGACAAATGTAGATACAGCTTATCTTATCTAAAGGTATTTACATCATTCATTCATAAGTGTTCTTGCTTCATTCTTCCCCCTTTCCACTGATCAAAGTAAGCACCCAGGAAAGGCCCTGGAAGAGAAAATCCAAGCTCTTTATGTGAGGTTTCAATTGGCCAGCAAATATTTAATCATCACAAATTGGGGGCAAGACATTGAACTTGGTGGTGGGGACACAAATATGAACCAGTCATGGGTATTGCCTTCAAGGCTCTTGCAATCCAGTAGGAGACCTAAAATGTGTTTATGAATCACTTTAATAAAAAGCAGAAAGCCAAAGTGCCATAAGAGAGTGCAGGTGAATTATTATGTGAGTTCAGAAAGAGATGATCGCAAGTATGTTCAGGTGACAGCCAGGCTTCCCAACTTACTCTCTGGCCTCATGCCATCAAGTCTATGCATTGTGTGATGGTGGGGCAACTCCTCTTCTGGTTGGTAATCTGCTCTCTGCTCAGTTGCCTGAGTTGTCAGAAAATATCTCCACCCACCTTCTGAGCCATGGAGGAGAAAGCTGAACTCAACTTTTGGGTATTGTAGACATTTTACCTAATTTGGCTATTTATTTAACACAAGCACTCTTCAGTTTGTCTTCATGGGACTACATTTTAATGATTCACTGTCCTAGTAAAGTGTGATGTTAATTTTATTTTCAGTGGATCCAGGAGCTGGTCTGCTGTTTCAACAAGGTAGCCATTTCTAAGCAATAAAAACCCCAAAAACCCAGAAGACAAAAATACCCCTCCACAAACATAGAGAAATACTGTGGTATTATGGTAAGCATCTGCAGGTAAAATATATTTATCTAATGCTTTTGGAAATATATATCTGATATACTCAACTCTGCAAATTGAGTATAGAAAAGAAAACTCAGAGAAGTGTCAAATAATTGGTAGATATCTTAAAATAAATATGTTTCTCATTGAATATGGAAATTACTGCCTGGGATAATTGACTATAATTTTAATAGGAGTCTTATATAATATTTGAAAAGTTCTTAAACTTATAACAATTTATTGCTGAGCTCAGAAATTGAAAAGCTAAGCCCACTGAAGGAATTCTGTGTTTCTTGAGGCTTTGAGAGGCTCATACAAAGAAATTGCATACTGTGTAACTTGGGATGAACTGACACCCATCACCTTTGAGTTCCAGGACACTAAGAGAAACCAGAACTTGGAGATTTAATACCCTCTCCACCCTCATATATTCCTTCATGTCATTCTCCTCCTTGTCCTTCTTTTGGACTCCACCCCTAGACTGACAACTTTCCAGTAGCTATCATTTGAAGGAATGCAAGCAAACCAGTTTGTAAAGTGAGCTGATGTTGCTGAGTATAATGTTGGTTCATCATGATGTTTATATTGTACATTTATGTTGTAAAACTGTTAAAATGAACAGAATCAACAGGCTGCAAAGCAGTGCAAGATAATTTGGTTTGGTTATCTTTGACCTTCTTTGTATGTCACATTTCATTATTTAGCTTCCTTGGTAAACAGAATCTATTCAACCATTCATGCATGTACATGGCAAGGAATGCATCTGCAGGCTGTTTGACAGCTCAGGGAAGGTGATAAAACAATGTCGTCAAACAGCTACACAAAAGGCCTACGGAGTACCAAGTGAACCATCAATAAGGATTAACATTGCCGTGAAATATAAAATCAAAATATTTCAATGTGAAAACAATAAAACCTTGAGTTCCTAGAATTCTGAGGACTTCATCACTTGGAATCCTAAACATTTATTTAACAATGAAACTTCCAGAGATGAAAGGGACAACGCATTGATAACTTACATTTGGATTCTGATATTTATAAGCTCTGTGACGTTGGACAAGTCAATGAATCTCTTACTTTCCTGTCCTGGAAAAGGCCACTGATGGTACTTGCCCTACCTGTCTCTCAGGGTTGATACGAGGGCCAAAGAAGAGCATGGAAAGGTTTTGCATGCTCTAATCTGCTGTGCAAATAGTACTTGTTCTACCTGGCCTTCTGCTCAATAAGTGCCTAAAAATGACATGCGCTGTGATCCTTAACCACGTGAAGCTTGAAACCATTAAAAATCATGCTGATCTTAATAATCATCATGATAAATTAGACAGCTAGTTTAATATTATTAGAGAACAAGTAAACGATAATGGCAAAGGGAGTCATAACATAGTTTGGCTTCTCCAAACATCTGTAATCAGATCATAGATCAGAACATCATGCTGACATGCAGATATGAGATAAAAAAAAAAAACAAAAAAAAAAACTGAACAGCTGAGCAATGTTTCAACCTAAATCCAAGACTTCTAGTTGCTCTATAATCTTAATTTTATTTTCTTGTGATTAAAAAAAAAGAAAAGACAATTAGATCTACTAGCCAACACATTTTTTTGAGCACCAAGCCATGTATATGTTGTTTTGCTAGCCCTTTGCCTAGATGGGTGCCAAGGTCAGGGTTAAAGGTCACTGAGGGGAGGCAGCAATAGCATAGTCAGGTTTTGGATAAAATATTGAAGCTGAAACTATGGATGGTTAAACAAGGGAGTCCTGACTGCTTCATTTTTCTAGTGGTTTGTTATTTTATGGTGAGAAAAATTTTTTAAAGATTTTATTTATTCATGAGAGACACAGAGAGAGTCAGAGACATAGGCAAACGGAGAAGCAGGCTCCACGCAGGGAGCCCGATGTGGGACTTGATCCAGGCGTTCTGGGATCACACCCTGAGCTGAAGGCAGATGCTCAACTGCAGAGCCACCCAGGCATCCCAAGAAATTTTTAAAATTTTAGAAACCTTGCATTTCCAGGACAGTTTGTTATGTGTTTATGAATATTCTTTTTGTTGCCATAACTTGTTTTCAAAAAAGATATTTTTTTTGGGGGGGGGGAAACAATTGTAGAAATTTCAGCTCAAATATTGCATTAAAATTTTTTTTAAAATTTAAAATTTTGTTAACATCCAGCATTTACCCTCTAATTGATGATAATATTCAGACATACATATCCAACTTTTCAAAAAGTCTCTAAATTGTGGAATCACTATGTGTTATACCTGAAACTAATATAACACTGTATATGGACTATACTGGAATTAAAATTTTTAAAAAAGAAAATCTTCTTAAAACTTCAAAAAAAAAAGTTTCTAATTTTATCTACCCAGTGCTAACTTTGCCACATTTTTCTACGAACGTGAATTTATTCGTTATGTGAATTCCACGTTACTAAAGAATTAATCATGGCGGCCCCCTCCACCCTGCCACACCAAAATGTTCCTCTGAAATTCAATAAGTGTTCTGCTACCATTTTCAAAGTCCTGATAGAATTTTAAACCATGAAAGTCCAGTTCTGTATTCATTAGCGCTCGCTCTGGGAAAATAAATGCAATATGGTCTGATTCTATTTCATGGATGCAACTTTGAATTTGTGCAGGTTTATTCCAAGGCTGAGTTGTATTATTGCAGTAAAATCACTCCTGATTTTTCACCGACAACTCAAATCCAGTGTTATTTTTCTTGAGAGGTTCATGGCAATCCCCCTCCCTCCTCAAATTGTGCTCCACTGGCCTGGGTGGTTGCAAATGGCACCTCTCTACAGGGACTCCTCGGCTTACTGCTCCAGCAATCAAGACTCTCTTCGCTAGTAATTCTAATAATCAACTGTTCCTTATATTCCAAATGACATGGCACATAAACACCTTTCATTGCCAGTTTTAGGTAAATCACTAAAATCAAGCACCAGGGACTCAGACAGGGAGTGGTGAGCAGGCAGCAAAATGGAAAAATACAAGGAGAACTTTAAGAGATTGAATCTGAAAGGGTCAGAGGCCCCCCTGCCAAATCACATTCGTGTTGGGAAGGTTTATTCCAGTTTTTCTTAGCTTCCAATCTGTCTCTTTCTGTGCCCTGGTTCCTTGTAGGTTTGTCAAGTTTTATCTCTGATCTTTGCTTTCTCTCACCTTCAAAACTTGCTTCTCCGAGGCTCCCATATGCCCTCTCTTCCTTCGTTGGGAGGAGGGTGATTTCAGCGACTGAATTTCCTACAGTGACAAGAACCCGGTTCTAATTTTTAAATTGTGATCATTTGTGTTTGATGTGACCAGGGTTATCCATAAGGTAGAGGGTTTCCTCTATGGCAGGTGGAAATTTTGATCCGAGTTCTGGCCCCAAACTACACGATCTCAACACTCAGTGTCTTTGTCTATAAAGAGGGACTAGGAATAATCCACAGGGTTATTGGGAGGATTTAACATCCTCATGTACATGTGTCGTGCACTCTGAAGTGCTGAATCTCATCATATTTAACAGTTAAAAGGAGGGAGGCTTAGCAGTCGCAGGTGGCCTTTGCGCACAGTCCCCTGTGTTTTATTATTTACGTGAGAAAAAAAATGTAAAGGGATTTGCTGGAAACACCTTTTAAGTAGGACAGAACATACTGGTTCAAATGGAGCATTTCCCTGAGATGTGTCCCTGGGGCAGGCTGGTTTCTGCTGTTAAGAAAACATTGTCTTCGCCGGGTTCTCCTGTCACAGCTGGTCAAGACACAGAAAGACACTTCTGTTTATCTCCCGTTGATCTGGTTTCCTGAATACGCTTGTTCAGTTCCCACTTGCAGGCATGCACTTTAGAAGTTTAGAAGCAGTGCGTGTACCTTGCTCGTCCCTTCTTGGATTTATACCTGCCTGCTAGTGACACCGTGTTCCTTCACCAGGTGTGCGCTGGCTCCAACAATGGAGGCACGAGGCCAGCCCTGTGAGCGCTTGACCTGCTTTAACTTGGCTCCTATGCCATCCTGTGCCACTGTTTACCTGCCTGCCAACGGCACCTCAAGTAATAATGTTGTCTTTGAATCTGCTGCTATTCCCTTTAATTTTAAAACAACAGCTGTATAAATTAAGGCATTTTCCTCCTTAGCTAAGCAAGTTTCTAATGTCTACGCTGTATCATTTTAGTCTCAAGTGTCAGGATTTATAGCTGATTATTAAATACACTCACTTGTGTTCCACTTTTTGATGCACATCCATTATACTCAGGGGCAAAGCTTTCTAAGGAGTTGCTATATTGGGGCTATACTTTTATTTATTTATGTTTTAGGCACTAGGTTCCTTCAAATGCCTTCTTGACTAAGGTGTGTTTTTTTTAAAGATTTTTAAAGAATTTATTTATTCGAGAGAGAGAGAGAGAGAGAGAGGCAGAGACACAGGCAGAGGGAGAAGCAGGCTCCATGAAGGGAGCCCAATGTGGGACTCGATCCCAGGTCTCTAGGATCACACCCTGGGCCGAAGGTGGCGCAAAACCGCTGAGCCACCAGGGCTGCCCTAAGGTGGTTTTTAAGTAGTGCTTTTGGTAATATTTCTGGAAACTGACTTCCTGGATTGGAATAGCAGCTACATTTCTTACTAGCTTTTTGATCCTTTAAAAATTACCTTTTCTCTCTATTTCAACAGTCTTATCTGTAAAAAGCAGATAAAAGTAATATCAAACTTGTGTTTGGGGGACAGATTAAATGAAAAAATCCTTGTAAAGTGCATATCAGAGTGCATGCTATGTAGTAAATAATTTGTTTGATTATTACAATTATTTAAGAAAGCTCAAGGCACAGAATATAGTAAACAGACCACCAAAGTCCGTAGCAGATGTCCTGATTTGGATCTCAAAACTTTTGGAAGTCTAAACTTTTGTGCTTTTATAGGGAAGTGAGGCTAGAGATTTGGGATGCCAAAACATGTTCTGGCTACCATTAATTAAAACTATATTCAAAGCTTTTAAGGGTTAGTGGCAGGGGGATCTTGAGAAAGTTTATGATTTGTATTTGATTTATGAAATCAGTAAATTAATTTATCTAGTGAACATGGATTGAGGGTTGCTATGTGCCTGACCAGGCACTTTGGTTCAGACATAAAGAATATAAGATCCTGTTCTTCTTGAAAATGTCTTGCTTATCTTTGAGATGCACACTTTTCTGATTACCTTCCTTCTTTCTTTCTCTGCTTTATCTTTATTAACCCATCAGGTGGTCTCAATTCTAAACACTGAATATTGAGGATACATTTATGATTCCCACATTTATATATTCCCCTAATCTTTTTTTAAATGTAAATTATTTTTTACAGCAGTTTTTATGTTCACAGTAAAATTAAAAGGAATGTACAGAGATTTCCCATATGCTCCCTGCCCCCCATATGCATCACCTCCCTCATTATCAATATCTCTCACCAGAGTGGTACATTTGTTATGATGGCTGAGCCTATACTGAGTCATTATAATCCATAGTTTACATTAGGAATCACTTTTTTTTAAAGATTTTATTTATTTATTCATGAGAGACAGAGAGAGAGAGAGAGAGAGAGAGAGAGAGAGGCAGAGACACAGGCAGAGGGAGAAGCAGGTTCCACACAGAGAGCCCGACGTGGGACTCAATCTCAGGTCTCTAGGATCAGGCCCTGGGCTGAAGGCGGCGCTAAACCACTGAGCCACCGGGGCTGCCCAGGAATCCCAGGGAGCATATGGATGTTTTGATGTTGTATATCCTATGGATTTGGGCCAACATATAATGACATATAGCCATCATTAGATAGCATACAGAGTATTTTCACTCCCCTAAAAATTCTCTATGCTTCATCTGTTCATTCCTCCTCCTTCTCCAAAGCCTGGCAGCTACTTATTTATTTTTTACTATTTTTATAGTTTTTCCTTTTCTAGAATGTCATATAATTGGAATCGTATCATATATAGCCTTTTCAAATTGTCATCTTTCACTTAGTATTATGCATTTAAGGTTCCTTCATGTCTTTTCGTGGTTTGATAACATTTCTTTTCAGTGCTGAATAATATTCCACTGTCTGGATGTACCACAGTTTATTTTTTTCTTTTTTTGCATATTGTTTTATTGGAGTACGATTTGCCAACATACAGCATAACACCCAGTGCTCATCCCATCGAGTGCCCACCTCCCCTTCCCACTAACCCTTGTTCGTTTCCCAGAGTAAGGAGTCTCTCATTCTTTGTCACCTTCTCTGATATTTCCCACTCATTTTCTCTCCTTTCCCCTTGAATCCCTTTCACTATTTTTTATATTCCCCATATGAGTGAAACCATATAATGATTGTCCTTCTCTGATCGACTTACTTCACTCAGCATAATACCCTCCAGTTCCATCCACGTCAAAGCAAATAGTGGGTATTTGTCGTTTCTAATGGCTGAGTAATATTCCATTGTATACATAAACCACAGCTTCTTTATCCATCATCTTTCGATGGACACCGAGGCTCCTTCCACAGTTTGGCTACTGTGGACATTGCTGCTATAAACATAGGGGTGCAGGTGTCCTGGCATTTCATTGCATCTGCATCTTTGAGGTAAATCCCCAGCAGTGCAATTGCTGGGTCGTAGGGCAGGTCTATTTTTAACTCTTTGAGGAACCTCCACACAGTTTTCCAGAGTGACTGTACCAGTTCACATCCCCACCAACAGGGCAAGAGGGTTCCCCTTTCTCCGCATCCTCTCCAACATTTGTTGTTTCCTGCCTGGTTAATTTTCCCCATTCTCACTGGTGTGAGGTGGTATCTCATTGTGGTTTTGATTTGTATTTCCCTGATGGCAAGTGATGCAGAGCATTTTCTCATGTGTGTGTTGGCCATGTCTGTGTCTTCCTCTGTGAGATTTCTCTTCATGTCTTTTGCCCATTTCATGATTGGATTGTTTGTTTCTTTGGTGTGGAGTTTATAGATCTTGGAAACTAGCCCTTTATCTGATACGTCATTTGCAAATATCTTCTCCCATTCTGTAGGTTGTCTCTGAGTTTTGTTGACTGTATCCTTTGCTGTGCAAAAGCTTCTTATCTTGATGAAGTCCCAATAGTTCATTTTTGCTTTTGTTTCTTTTGCCTTTATGGATGTATCTTGCAAGAAGTTACTGTGGCCGAGTTCAGAAAGGGTGTTGCCTGTGTTCTCCTCTAGGATTTTGATGGAATCTTGTCTCACATTTAGATCTTTCATCCATTTTGAGTTTATCTTTGTGTATGGTGCAAGAGAGTGGTCTAGTTTCATTCTTCTGCATGTGGATGTCCAATTTTCCCAGCACCATTTATTGAAGAGACTGTCTTTCTTCCGGTGGATAGTCTTTCCTCCTTTATCGAATATTAGTTGACCATAAAGTTGAGGGTCCACTTCTGGATTCTCTATTCTGTTCCATCGATCTATGTGTCTGTTTTTGTGCCAGTACCACACGGTCTTGATGACCACAGCTTTGTTGTACAACCTGAAATCTGGCATTGTGATGCCCCCAGCTATGGGTTTCTTTTTAAAAATTCCCCTGGCTATTTGTTTTTTTTTCTGATTCCATACAAAATAACTCTCTGAAGAAAGTCCATGGTATTTTGATAGGGATTGCATTAAACGTGAAAATTGCCCTAGGGTAGCATTGACATTTTCACAATATTAATTCTGCCAATCCATGAGCATGGAGTATTTTTCCAATTCTTTGTGTCTTCCTCAATTTCTTTCAGAAGTGTTCTGTAGTTTTTAGGGTATAGATCCTTTACCTCTTTGGTTAGGTTTATTCCTAGGTATCTTATGCTTTTGGGTGCAATTGTAAATGGGATTGACTCCTAATTTCTCTTTCTTCAGTCTCATTGTTAGTGTATAGAAATGCCACTGATTTCTGGGCATTGATTTTGTATCCTGCCATGCTACCAAATTGCTGTATGAGTTCTAGTAATCCTGGGGTGGAGGCTTTTGGGTTTTCTATGTAGAGTATCATGTCATCAGCAAAGAGGGAGAGTCTGACTTCTTCTTTGCCAATTTGAATGCCTTTAATGTCTTTTTGTTGTCTGATTGCTGAGGCTAGGACTTCTAGTACTAGGTTGAATAGCAGTGGGGAGAGTGGACATCCTGTCTTGTTCCTGATCTTAGGGGAAAGGCTCCCAGTGCTTCCCCATTGAGAAAGATATTTGCTGTGGGTTTTTTGTAGATGGCTTTTAAGATGTTGAGGTATGTTCCCTCTATCCCTACACTCTGAAGAGTTTTGATCAGGAATGGATGCTGTATTTTGTCAAATGCTTTCTCTGCATCTATTGAGAGGATCATATGGTTCTTGTTTTTTCTCTTGCTGATATGATGAATCACATTGTTTTACGAGTGTTGAACCAGCCTTGTGTCCCGGGAAAAAATCCTACTTGGTCATGGTGAATAATTTTCTTAATATACTGTTGTATCCTATTGGCTAGTATCTTGTTGAGAATTTTTGCATCCATGTTCATCAGGGATATTGGTCTATAATTCTCCTTTTTGGTGAGGTCTTTGTCTGGTTTTGGAATTAAGGTGATGCTGGCCTCATAGAACGAATTTGGAAGTACTCCATCTCTTTCTATCTTTCCAAACAGCTTTAGTAGAATAGGTATGATTTCTTCTTTAAACGTTTGATAGAATTCCCCAGGGAAGCCATCTGGCCCTGGACTTTTGTGTCTTGGGAGGTTTTTGATGACTGCTTCAATTTCCTCCCTGGTTATTGGCCTGTTCAGGTTTTCTATTTCTTCCTGATCCAGTTTTGGTAATTTGTGGCTTTCCATAAATGCGTCCATTTCTTCTAGTTTGCCTAATTTATTGGCGTACAGCTGTTCATAATATGTTTTTAAAATCATTTGTATTTCCTTGGTGTTGGTAGTGATCTCTCCTATCTCGTTCATGATTTTATTAATTTGAGTCTTCTCTCTCTTCTTTTTAATAAGGCTGGCTAATGGTTTATCTATGTTATTAATTCTTTCAAAGAACCAACTCCTGGTTTTGTTGATCTGTTCCACAGTTCTTCTGGTCTCGATTTCATTGAGTTCTGCTCGAGTCTTTATTAACTCTCTTCTTCTGCTGGGTGTAGGATCTATTTGCTGTTTTTTTCTCTAGCTCCTTTAGGTGGAAGCTTTTGTATTTGAATTCTTTCCAGTTTTTGGATGGATGCTTGTATTGCGATGTATTTCCCCCTCAGGACTGCTTTTGCTGTATCCCAAAGATTTTGAACGGTTGTATCTTCATTCTCATTAGTTTCCATGAATCTTTTTAATTCTTACTTAATTTCCTGGTTGACCCTTTCATCTTTTAGCAAGATGGTCCTTACCCTCCATGTGTTTGAAGTCCTTCCAAACTTCTTGTTGTGATTTAGTTCTAATTTCAAGGCATTATGGTCTGAGAATATGCAGGGGACGATCCCAATCTTTTGGTATCGGTTAAGACCTGATTTGTGACCCAGTATGTGGTCTATTCTGGAGAAAGTTCCATGTGCACTTGAGAAGAATGTGTATTCAGTTGAGTTTGGATGTAAAGTTCTGTAGATATCTTGTACCACAGTTTATTTATCCATTCACCTACTAAAGGACATCTTGGTTGCTTTAAAATTTGGCCATTACTAATCAAGCTGCTGAAACTATGTGAAGGTTTTTGTGTAGATATAAAGTTCCAACTCTTTTTGATAAATATCAAGGAGCACAAGTGCTGGATTGCATAGAGTACATTTAGTTTTGTAAGAAACTATCGGACTGTTTTCCAAGGTGGCTGTACTATTTTGCATTTCCCCATAATCTTCAGACATCTCCCTGCATGATATTATATTACCATTTACTTATGTGGCTTGGGATTGTGTCCTCCATCACCTAGAATGTAGATGTGGTGAAAGCAGAGGTTGTCTGGTTCACCTCTGCATGCTGCATAGGATAACCCATGTGCCTTGTGAATGAATACTCACTAAATGTTGTCTTATTGAAGACTTCCTTCACCCAGGGCTTTGCAGTTTAGAGTCAGATACTACACCATCACCATTTCTGTTTGTGCTCCTCATTCCCTGGCTACTTCTGTTTCTTGATCTGGAACTGTCGTCTCTAATGCTTTTCTAGTTTGTTCTGTGAAGGAGAACATATGTGCAGTCGATGCTATGAGGCAGTGGCTTTCTGGAGACTTTTTTGACCTGTGGGTGGGTCAGAGACTTGGGTCTGTGGAATCCTCTCAGGAAGCCGTGCTTACTCAGAAGGTTTTATCTTCTTATTTACAAAATCATTTGCAGTCAGAAATGAAGTCTCCATGCTGGGCCATCTGGTCTCAGTGCTGGGTTGTGAAGTACACACTTCCAGATGGATGCTCTTCGCATGGATGCCGGCCCTGAGAGCACACACTGGGGGGGGGGGGGGGGGAGTTCAGGGCATGGGAGGTGGACTATGATGGATTTCTCTTATACCCAGAACCTTTCTGTCCCCCAGGCAGCTCTTCCATTTTGATTTTTGTTCTGATTTCTTTTTGTTTTCCCATCATTTTTCTCCTTCTGAATGCTTTTAAGTAATTTTTATTTGGAATTTCATTAAGTAAAACCTTCCATTCCAATTTTTATTCCCTCAAGTTTTCCTGGCTCATGGAAGAGACAGACTTTCAGGGGACAGGAAGTGAGAAATGAACATTTGGGGGAAAAGTAACAGTGAGCCTCCTACGATAAAATCTTCATTTCCTCTGGTTTTAACCTTCTATTTGATGTAAAAATAGTTTTTAGGTCTCATGTCCCTACAGTGATATTAATTACTAACATTTACATGTATTTATTATGTGCTAGTCACTGCTAAGTGTCTTACATGTATTATCTCGGTTAATTCTCTGTAATCTCATGAAACAGATTTGATTATTATTCCCATCTTAAATATGGGGAAACTACAGAGGTACTGAACAATTTCGTGACTTCCCTTATCTAACCAGTAAGTGGGTTTGCTGGGACCTGAATTCAGATGGCCTGCTTCCACATCTGTGTTCCCAACGGCTAAGCTGTGCCATGATTTCTATAGAGCCAACATTTCTATGGTGATACGTTGGTGTCATATGAACTTTTCTGATCTTCTCAAATGTAAGCACATATCTTATGTGAAACTTTGTTAAAAAGTCTTTGAAGGAAGCTCCCCACTTCCTGTTAAATTAACACAAAATTCCTTAACCTGATATTTGAAGCATTGCCTCCAAAAGCCATTTGATGTTCCTTATTATTTTTCCATTATTTTTTTCTGTCAATGATGTCTCATTTATTTTAAAAAAGTAACCAGAGTTTTAAAAAGTGCAATGCATTGGAAACATAATTTAAAAATTCCATATTTAATTAACCGATTTTATTTTCCAGATGTGATGTGGGTTGTGATGATCAAAATTACATGTATTATTTGAAGATATATTTGATGCAAAATACTCTTTATATGGAAGCTATTCAATATATAATTTCTAAAAAAGAATTTGTATTCACTTCATTTAATGCTGCTATTAATGAATTTATCAAGCACCTGTTCTACGATGATCATTGTGCTTAGAATTCTAGGTACATTCAATAATCTATGACATGGTCCAAGCTGTACAGAGGCTTAAAGTCTTAGACACAGAAATGTTCATAAGAATTACAAATTGCAAATCTGTTTTTAGAAATTGCAAAGCAATAAAACTACAAAAATATGAAGCAAAGATGTTATTTATATTCTCAATTTTTTTCTAAAAAGGTTTGAAATAACCTAGAGTCCAAAATACTATTTTTCACATTTCCTTCTATATATTTCATTCATTTGGTCATTCATTTATTCAATATTTACTGAACAAATATATATACAGGGTGATCATAAATTCTTTTTTTATAGCTGTAGTTGACATACAGTGTCATATTAGTTTCAGGTGTACTACATAGTGATCTGATAATTATATACATTACAGTGTTTACCATGATAAGTGTAGTTACCATCTGTCACTACCAATAACTTTGTCATACAAAGTTATTATAATATTATGGACTATATTCCCTATGCTGTACTTTTCATCCCTGTGGCTTCTTTGTTTTATACTGGAAGTTTGAACCTCTTAGATGCTTTCACCTATTTTGCCAATTCCCCCACCTCCTTCCCCTTGGCACCCCCCAATTATTTGTCTGTATTTGTGAGTCTATTTCTTTTATTTTGTTGCTGTTGGTGCTTGTTATTTGTTTTGTTTTTGAGATTCCTCATATAAGTGAAATCATATGGTATTTGTCATTGTGACTTATTTCACTTAGTGTAATACTCTCTAGGTCCATTCATGTTGTTGCAAAAATGATTTCTTTTTTTTTTAATGACTCAGTGATGTTCCTGTGTGTGTGTGTGTGTGTGTACCGTAACTTCTTATCCATTCATCTATCTATCAATGGACATTTAGGTTATTTCCATATGTTGGCTATTGTAAATTGAATTGCAATAAATGGGTGCATATACCTTTTTGAATTAGCATTTTTGATTTTTGGGGGGTAAATATCCAGCAGTGGAATTATTGGATCATGTGGTCTTTATATTTTTAATTTTTTGAGGAACCTCTATGCTGTTTTCCAGAGTGGCTACCCCAGGTTACAGTCCCACCAACAGTGCATGAGGGTTACTTTTTTCCCCACATCCTCACTAACAATTGTTATTTCTTGTCTTTTTGATATTGGTCATTCTGAGTGGTGTAAAGTGATATTGTGATTTTGATTTGCTTTTCCCTAGTGATTAGTGGGTATTAAGCATCTTTTCATGTAGCTGTTGGCTATCTGTAGGTCTTCTTTGGAAAAGCATCGATGCAGGTCCTATGCCCATTTTTAAATTGGATTATTAGTTTTTTGGATATTATATGAGTTCTTTACATATTTTGAATATTAAATTCTTATTGGATATATCATTTTCGAATGTCTTCTCTCATTCAGTAAGTTGCCTTTTCATTTTGTTGATGGTTTCCTTTGCTATGCAAAAGCTTTATAGCTCTATGTAGGCCCAATTGTTTATTTTTGTTTTTGTTTCCTTTGCCTAAGGAGACATATCCAGAAAAATGTTGCTAAGGCTGATGTCCAAGAGATTATGCCCGTATTTCTTTTAGGAGTTTCATGGTTTTAGGTTTCATTTAAAAAAAATTTTTTTTGAGATTTTATTTATTCATGAGAGACACACAGAGAGAGAGGCAGAGACAGAGGCAGAGGGAGATGCAGGCTCCCTGCGGGGAACCCAATGTGGGACTCATCCGGATACTCCAGGATCATGCCCTGAGCCAAAGCAGACACTCCACCTCTGAGCCACCCACGCGTCCTAGAGTTTCATGGTTTTAGGTTTTATATTTAGGGTTTTAAATCTATTTGGAGTTTATATTTGTGTATGGTATGGGCCACAAATTCACTTAAGGAATACCGAGATTCCAAAGAATAGGATTTGATGGACATTTTAACTGATAATAAAGGTCATTAAGTATCGGACAAGATCATAGCTTCTACTACTCTAAAATACTTTAGGCTGATATTATAAAGTTTTTTGAAATCAAGCAGTAGACACATAGAGAGCACCTCCTATTTTAGAATCAAAGTCAGTCTATGGGAATTTAAAAAATTCAAGATACTTTTCTTGAACTCAAGGAAGGGGGAAAAGGGACAATTCACAGTTGATGACAATGCAATGCTGAGTGCTAAAAACAGAAGGAAGCAGCAAGTACTTTGGGAAATGGAAGAACATAGCAAAAACCGCCTGGGAGAGGTCAGCAAAGGCTTCTAGGAAGATGAAATCTTCAAGGGGAGGAGGATTAGGAATAGAGAGAGGATAGAGGGTTGAGGTAAAGTGTGGTGTATTTAGGTTTAGGTTCATCATAATTGAGGGGAGGGAAGCAGGCAGAGACAGAGGACATAGTGTGAGTGTTTTAGGAAATTCTTTCTTTTTTTTAAAGATTTTTAATGTGTTCCTATGAGAGAGAGGAGAGAGAGAGAGAGAGAGCATGAGCAGGGTGAGAGGCAGAGGGAGAAGCAGACTCTTCATGGAGCTGGGGCTTGATCCCAGGACCCTGGGATTATGACCTGAGCCAGAGGCAGATGCTTCATCCACTGAGCCACCCAGGCACCCCAGGAAATTATTTCTTTAAATTGAGTTCCTCATTCGAACCACAAAAAATGAAAATTACTTGAGTAATTTGAGTTCCTATTTTCTTGGTTCTCTCCCAGATGGTATATAACTGGTACTCTGGATACTGAGGAGGAAAGTGAACCCACTCATTAGGTACCCTAGAATGCCCTAAGGTATTAGGGCCTCGGTCTCTGAGGGGCTCCAGGTAAGAAAGGCCTGAGGATGACTAACGAGAATAAAAGTGATGGTTGAACCTGACTCTTTGGTATACAATTTTTGAATTAAAATTACTTTAACTTTTGATTTTGTTCTTACTTCCTCCAGTATTTATAGACTTGAGGCTATTGCTCTTTTGAGTTGCCATCTCTCTTTCTTTTCCATCCTTCCTGCCTTCCTTCTTATTCTTTTGAAGTATTCCTCATATAATTGGCCAATTAGGTCCTTCTCCCCCTGCGTGGGCCTAGAGCTTTTGTTCAAGGCTTTAAGCCTTAGTATAAATCCTATAATGTTGTGCTCCTTCACATCCTCTGCATTAGATTTTAAGCACAATGTTCACAGCCAGAATCAAAGTCATGGTCTCTGCTTGGTAAAGATGAAGTAAAAACTGGCCCCAGAGACATGATATTTAGACTAATTTGAGAAAGAACTCTTTTCAAAGTGACTGATTTTCCAGAGTAAATTTCTATAATTTTCCTTGACAGTGGCCTTTACAGTGAAGGAAGCTTTTTCTTTCTTTCTTTCTTTCTTTCTTTCTTTCTTTCTTTCTTTCTTTCTTTCTTTCTTTCTTTCTTTCTTTCTTCTCTCTCTCTCTCTCTCTCTCTCTCTCTCTCTTTCTTTCTTTTCATAAAGGTTAATGTCTTAGAATGTCCTCCAATGTGCTTTGTGTCTTTTATACATTTTTGCAGCTCTGGTTCACTTCCTACATTGCTGGGTAGGGAAGTAACCAGCATCTTTTGTAAATGATAAGTAACTCCTGAGGGCAAGTAAGATTCCACTTCTGCCCTTTGACTTTGCCAGTGTGCTTTCTGCCAGACAGGACACTGTCTTCCATTTAGAAAGCTTCTGACTCTGTTTCACAGGCCTTCTGGCATGGATTAGGAATAAGTGGGGCTAAGTTCACAAGGGATGGCCCACGAGTTGGCATCTGCTCCTCACGATTCTGTGCACGATTCTGCGCACAGGCCAAGAAAGGCAACCCTTGCAACTTCCTTTCAGTTTGCACTACACTGCTATAAAGAGAAAAGCTCCACTACAGAGATGCTTGTTGCTTCATCTGAGCCCTGAAAATAAATTCTGCTCAGTGCACAGCATTATCTAGGGAACTAGAGCCCACTGATTTAGGTTAGAGATACTAGATTTCAGGGGCACCTGGGTGACTCAATTGATTAAGCATCTGACTCTTGATCTCAGACCAGATCTCAATCTCAGGGTTAAGAGTTCAATCCCTGCATTGGAGCCTACATTAAAAAAAAAAAAACAAACTAAATTTCACACTGTGGAGATATAGTTGATGTGGTTCCAAAGAAGATGGTCAATTCAATTGGATAGGGCCTAAATTCAGAACAACTATGGCTTATTTTTCATGACTGTGTTGTGTGGAACAGACCACAATTCCTCTGATATCATTCATGTGCCTATGCTTTGATGAAACACCACCCCTCCCAACCACCTACACACACAAACCACCTTTCTCAGTTGAATCACTGCAGTTGGAGTGGTGAGCACAAAATCTTTACCCCTTAATGATAGAGAAACAAACTCACATCATCTACTGGTATGTTATTACTATACTGATATGAAAAGAGCGAGTTCTATAGGCCACAACACTGACCCATCTTCAAAATTCTCCTGCTTTTGTGCATAACTGGTCTATTTTTACGAGCTCATTGTAGGAAGATGATGGCTTGCTTGATGTAAAATGAAGTCCCCATCCCTTTGTTTTTATCTTGACAGCTTCTGGTGCCACCATTGCTTTTGGTAAATCTCATTATGTGATCTGAGCATCTAAATGAAAGATTCTTTTCTGCCAGTATACTGAATAAACACTACTCCTGCTTCTGGAATCCTTATGAGCGCCTCTGTGCATCAAACAGCTGCATCAGCTTTATCGGAAATGAGTTTGTTCCTGGGCTGCTATTTCTCAGTGAAGGGCATGTTTAGCATGGCAAGGCTAACTATGAAATCATTTTGATAAGCAATACAAAAATCTTCCTTACAGCACATCTTCCCAAGGTCTCTTTCCTTTCTAAAGCAAATAAGTTAGATCCTGATTTTCCAAATATTTACAGTAGTAAATTATATGCTTTTTACTGCTTGAAATTTCACACTGCACAATTCTCCTGCCATTATTGGGATCAAACTGCATTTTCCCATTTCAATTGCACTTTCTTTCAAGCCATCAGGAGTTCCATACAGAAATTAAAATGAGAATCAAGGCTCTTGCTGTTAAGTAATTCTTTTGTGATCCTACCTGATAGTTAGATATGGAGTAAATTCTAAATGAAAGGCTACATTCAAACATTTTGCTGAAATGAATAATGCCATTATTTTTAGTTATTAACACATAAAATTTTCATAATATGTTTTCCTTTCATGCATTGGCTTAAAAATGTTGAAATGATAGCCTACATATAGGTAAATTATTGTGATTTTACTTATAACAATTGGGAGCTGTATATTTTTGTTCCTATGATTTAAAAGAATATATACAGTTCTACGGTTCCATCAAAAGTCTATTACTTTCACATTTATAACTTACTACACTTGTGAGATTCCAGCTGGTATTTATAAGCAGCAAGGATCTTGTACTTAAAAGCACTGAATCATTTTTATTCACAAAAGAACTCTTAAAGGGTGTAATAGGATTTTGGAAATTAAGAAAAAGAATGCTCAGGCCATTGACTTAAAATGGTTCACACAACAGATCACATGAGATGAGGCATGTTTGAGTCTTTTCAGTTCCTAGTTAGTATTTCTTCTACCAGATTTCAAGGAGACCAAGTGGTTGGTATGAGATATACAGGAGAGAGACACAGGGAAATTCTGCAAGGATAATAGCTCTTCTGCCCTGAAGGGCGCTGCTGTTCCCAAGGCTGCATTACTACAGGGCCATGGCCACTTCAGTGGCACCTGTCTGGTACAAAGCTCTGTCTTGAGCAGGCATAGAGGCTCCCAGCCAGCTGGCTTCCATGCAACCAGTCTTCCCACTGGCCTGTGGCCTCAAACTCATCACCAGACAATTTTTATTTTTTAGTCTGAGTGTACAAATCTGTGTCTTAAGCATATCAGAAACTTGACCTCTCAGAACTTTGACTTCATGATTTTTCATTAAGGTCATTTTACCACTTTCACATTTGAGGGTCATGTTTGAGGGCCACTGAAAAAAAAAAGGAAACCATTAATCTGGTTGAAGTATACAATTTTGTACATCCCCCCTCTATTTTCTTTCTCCTTCACTTTTGTTTTTAGCATGTACATGGGGCTGGGGTTTCAAGGAGTTCTCACTGGCATGCTTGTTCGGGAAGCTCTGGCTGGCCTGTGGACCACCATGGAACTGAAATGAGTGTGAGGTCATATGACAGCCCTGAGCAGGCATTAATCATTCACTCTGAGCTTAGGTAGGGCAAGTCTTGGTTTGCCATTCCTTTTTCTGTTATTTGGGGTAATATATCTTACCTACTTATTTTTCAGTGCTTTTTAGAAAATAATATGGGATAACTCATAGGAGCAAGGCTTTTACAGCCATACTCAAGTGGAATTTGACATCACTTCTAGTATTATTATTGTAATGGAGGCCATAAAATGCACAGCTGGCTAAGCAATTTTATATTCAAAAACTAATTGCGTGAGAAAAGAAATCTGTTCTGTTTCTCTCCCCTTCCTTCCATATATTTCTTCTCAGAGCTAAGAAGCCATGAGTGTGTAAATCTTTTTTTGGATTTGTTTTAGGAGAAAGGGTCCAAAAAATTAGGATTGAGGTCAGCATGTAAACAGTGCAAAATTTTCTATACCCATAGAAAATAGTAAGTACCAGTTTATTTATCAGTAATATACCACTTCCTCAATACTTACTATCATATGCTATACTATAGCCCTTTTCTGCATTGTCTTTTAATTCTTATAAGATCCCTGTGATAGTAGATGATGTTATTATCCTCATTTATACTATTGTTTTAAAACTAAATTAATTAATTAATTAATTTAATTTTTAAAATTTATTTTAGATAGAGAGAAAGAGTGTATGCATGCTAGTTGGGGGAAAAGCAGGAGAGAGAATCCTCAAGCAGATGCCCAGCTGAGTGTGGAGCCTGATGCAGGGCTTGATCTCACAATCCATGAGATCATGACCTGAGACAAAACCAAGAGTCAGACACTTAACCCCCTGAGCCATCCAGGTGCCCCTTATTATACTCATTTTAGAAAGGATGATATGAAGCTCCAAAGGGGTTAGTTAACTGGCTTAGTATTTCAGGACTCCTAGATAGTTATCTCAGAAAGAAAGCCTGCATTGTGTGGGAAGTTGCATTTTACAATATATTCTCTTTTCTTAAATTTTTTTTTGAAAATTATGTGTAAGTAAACTAAAGCATTGATCAATATTAGTCTAGAAGGATCTGAAATTAGACAACAGCATTTGGTTAGTGGATAATCAAACACAGCTGTTGGAGGTGTGATGTCAGAAACACAGAAGCATCCAGGAAAGCTTGAGTAATTAGTCAATAATGATTGAGACACCAGGCATTTCCTGAGGGAGTATTAACCAGCTGGGAGGAGTTGACAGACCAAAGCACGCTACAGGTCATTAACTACAACAGTCATTATTCCTAGGAAATGTGTTATTTTGAAGTTAATACTCCGGCTTGGATATACGCATTTAACACAAACTGCTTGATTCTTCTTGAACTGGATGGACTGAAGGGGCTTTGGTAAGGGCAGTCTCTGAGAGGAACTGAGCAAACTATGAGAGCCAACTAGTATGTGTGAAAAGGAAGGCATATTTAAATACTTTAGACTCTATTTTTTTGGTCATTGAAACTGAAATTTATCATTCCTTTCCCCACCAGTGCAAAAGAAAGCATGGTATCCTACCAATAAGGACAAATAAGCTCGTGTTTACCTGCAGAACTCAGCAAAGCCATGGACCTGGGTGCTGAATACTGAGCTAAGAAAAAGGTCAAAGATAAGGTGGAGTCACAAAGTGGGAAAGAAAGGCAGCCCGGGTGGCTCAGCGGTTTAGCACTGCCTTAAGCTCAGGGCGTGATCCTGGAGACCCAGGATTGAGTCCCATGTCGGGTTCCCTGCATGGAGCCCGCTTCTCCCTTTGCCTGTGTCTCTGCCTCTCTGTCTCTCTATGTGTGTGTCTCTCATGAATAAGTAAATAAAATCTCTAAAAAAAAAAAAAAAAAGTGGGAAAGAAGGGGGAAGGAAGACAGAGTTCCAGAGAAAGTCAGCAGAAAAAAATTGGTAAAATGGAGGACCTACAAGAGAAGGTAGAAAGTACAGAGAATTCTGGTCACTTGATCATTCCCTTTTCTCTTGTTGTATTAGCCACTGTAAAATTTCTACCTTCTCTAGCTGTTTCACATTTCTTTCAGAATCTCTCATCACTCCCACTACTCTTCATTAACCCTAACCCACTTCTCATCACTTGGATCTTCCCCAGAAAATTTCCATTCCTGGTGGATGCCAAGATTTGAGCACCCCATGTAGGCTGATGTCTTAGAGTCTTTCAAACTAGTGCTGTTAAGATAGTGGGTAAAGAGGAAGGAGGGGCTGGTGCCAGCTCAGCCTTTCTTCTGTTATTCCACGGATTTCCACTCTGGCCCCAGACTCGCACATCCCACTAGACAAAGCAGCAGCCCTGCAGGCCAGCAGAGCCTCACTTCTTGGAAAGCGGTTTAGCCACCTTCTGTTGTTAACACTTGAGCTCAAGCCTTGCCGGCTAAGAGGAGGATGTCTTACTTTGCCTAGCCTCAAGAAGCAATCAAATTTGCCTCCTTCACATGTAATATTGCAGTCTCTCTTTGAGAGAAGTTCAGATAAAAATAATTTTTTTCCAGTGACATTTTAATGCCTCATAGAGATGGGTCCTTTGGGAAGCTTTAAACTGGCTTTCTCGGTAATTTTATTAACCAGAAGGGAACTCCCCCATCTTCTATTATCTCTTTCCTCTCTCTGCTCTACTCCCACCTCATGTCTCTCTCATACATACATATATACATATATACATATGAGCTGAATTCCTTAAAATTGATTCTGATTTCTCATCTGTGCTCTTGATTTTTACCCTTTTATCCTGTGCTTTTTTTCTATATCCTTTAGGAATATATTTGATTGATTATAAGCTCTATTTCTATAAACATTAAGTCTATATAAGTATTCCTACTTTACAAAATTGAAAACTATGTTTTTCTTTTGATCTTGTGCCCTCCTGTCTCCTTATAAACCCACAATTTTGATAATGTTTGATATATAATAATTTATATTGATTATTAAATATTTGATGTGTATCAAACATTTTAGCATTTATTATTTTATGAACATCTCAAAATAGTCACATGTAATTAATGTAGTGCCCATTTCAAAGATGAGGAAACTGCCATCTAGAAAAGTTAAGTAAATTAGATCACACAGAAAATAAGGAGCTGATCCAGGATTTAACACCACAACTGTCTGAATCTATAGCTTTTAATAATTATAGAATAGTTCTCTGATGAGCCTATACTTGTTTTCTGCACTTCCCTAATTCCCAGACCCTCAGAGGAGAGTAGTGATATTATGGTGATACTGTAATGGCCAATACAATAATAATTCTCAATCTTTCTTGTTCTTGATTTTTCTACAGCACTTGGCACCATGAAACATACTCTTTTTTGATCATTTTTTTTACATCATTTTGTCCTGGTTATTTCTTATTCTCATCACTTCTTAGTCTTCTTCATTGGCAGCTTTAATTCTTTTGCCCCACGTAGATTGTTAGTGTTTCTTGGATTCCAATCTTGACCATAATGATTGTGTCTACACTCATAGTGCCAAATCAGTCATTCAAAACTCTAACTTCAATGTAGACCTTTCACCTCTATTTAAGTATATTGTATCTAGCTGCTTACAATATATTTACACATGGATGCTTTACACAGAAACTACAAATGAAATGGCTAGTTATCTTCTTCCCAGAACTGCTTTACTGTGAATGCAAATAGCACCATTCATACTCTTACTACATTCCTCAGCTTTGTTGGCTTCCTAGACTCCTTCTTGGTACCCATAACTAATAAATATGCTACATATCTGCTATAGACTGAGCATTGTGTCCCCCAAATTAGCATGTTAAAGCTCTAATCCCTTATGCAATGTTATTGGGGGGTAATTAGGTTTAGACGAGGCCATGAGGGAAAAGCCCCCAGGATGGGATTTGTGCCCTTATAAAGTGATGAAGGGATCAGAGCTTTCTTTTTCCACCATGTTGAGGTAGCAGTGAGAAGGCAGCTGTCTGTGAACTAGGAGGAGGTCCCTTACCAAGAACCCAGCCATGCTGGTACCCTAATCTTGGACTTCCATTCTCTAGAACTGTGAGAAATAAATACTTATTGTTTAAGCCATCTAGTCTATGATATTTTAAGACAAACTTACACAAAACCTTCCTATTTTTCCCCACTACACCATCAGCTGTGCTTTTTTTTCAAACCTTTGTTATCATTTCCTTGAACCAATTGGCCTTCTTCCTGAATCCTGTCTTTATCTCACCTTTATCCCTACAACCTATCAAAACTCATCCCTGAAACAGTCATTAGAGTTAATTTTCTGAAATAAATATCTGATCATGTCATGGTAGGCAAAAGAAATAGCATATTGAAAGTTGTGGGTATATTAAAAGCAAAACATGTTTTGGGGTAACTTTAAGTAGTTTGCTATGCCTGGACATTGGGTTCTACAGATGAGGCCAGAAATTCACTGGGACACAAATCAAGGAAGTCTCAGATGCTAATCTCCAGATTAGGGATCAGCAAACTGTTCTTGTGTGTGTCTTTGCAGTCACATGTGATCTAGCATATATAACACATATTCTTATTATGTTTCTCCATCCTTTAAAATGTGAAAAACATTCTAAGCTTGTAGGTCACACAAACAGAGGCAATGGGGTACATTTTACATCCCAGGGCTTGGATGGATTTTAAAGAAAACTATTATCAAGCAGGTTTTCTCATTTTAAGGGGAAGAGGGAGATATGATCTCCTGCTCCTCCCTAAATCTCTTTAAATTTACGTCCCTCATCCTACCTAGTGTGCCTCCTCATATTCTGATGCTGTAAAACTGGAAACTACATTTAAGACTCCTTTGTACCCAAAGGTCTCAGTGTGATTTAGGTTTGGCTTGTTAGGTGCGCCCACATGAAATGTGAAGGGAGAAAGTAAATCTGAGATTGCCTTTCAGTTCTTTCTTTCTTTCTTTCTTTCTTTCTTTCTTTCTTTCTTTCTTTCTTTCTTTTTCTTTCTTTTTTTTTTTCTCTGTCAAGTATAGTCATGGAGGCAGTGGATGTTTCTGTGACTGTGACCTGTCATTGGGTTTGTGTTAATGGAGAAGCAGGCCTTTGAGTATGAGGGATCTATCATGTGTGGCAGGCTCTAGAGTGAACAATCCTGGTGGTAATTCCCTAATTTCTGGACAGTAGTGAAGACTGAATATTTTGGAGTTAACTTTTGCTGAGGTACCCCAGTTTTTTGACTGTGGCAGAGGTAGTAAATGTCCTTATAGCCTAGTGCTACTTGGGTATTCTGGGAGTCATTCTCAGAGGCAATGTGTAGAGCCTGCTCCTCTATCCTCCCACTGATTTTGTAAAAAAACTTGATAATTCCTTTATGCTTAAAATATCTAAAGTGGTTTTTCTTATCTTTCAAATGATTCCTGACTGTGTTTTACTATCATATTTTTCATTTGTATTGACTTTTGTCATATATAAAGCACTTTTACCTACATTATCTCAATCTAACCCTGCTGCAGGTACTCTATTTTATTGAATCTATCATGCCTTAGATTATAAATGTGCTTTTAAAAATGTACCACTATGAAAACAAAAATAATTCTATTTAACCATGACAAAATGTTTTTAATTACCTAGAAATAATTTTATGTTATGCTTATTGTAAATGTATTTTCTTTCACTTCACCCCAGATGAGTTTGCTAAGTATTCTTTATGTGACTTAATATTTGAAATGTCTGTAGTAGGTATGTTAACATAGAAAAGAGGTAATAGAACTAGATAATAGGTGAAGGAAATCTACTTTTCTCTGTGCCATGCTTGCCCCATATTAAATCCCTGGGTTCTCAGTCCAGAGGTTTCCAAATTTGGGTTCAGCAAAAAAGGTAGCTGGAACAAAGGGACTGTGTGAAACCACTCAGGGAAATGGGTTGGGAAGGTTGTGACAGGGTTATGACCAAGTACTCACCTTCACAATTCTGGGGTCTAGGGTGGCCCTAAGTGGTTGGTTGGTTCCAAACACTAACAAGGATTTTTAAAAGCAACCATACATTGTAAAATGCTCGATTTCAGTTGCTAAAACAGAGAAAATGTGCATCTTATATACAAAGAATGATATTTTTATTACCATTATACAATGAGAAAATCCAGGTTCCAGGATTTTAATGATTTCCAGTAGCTAGTTAGAGGCAGAGCCAGGAGTTAGAGTTGGATCTTTTGCAGCCAAATTTTGTGCTTTTTAGACCTTGCCATAATTGTCTCATATGCAAACTATAGATCCAAGGTAGTAAGCTGAATTTTCAAAGAGAAAGACAACACAATTTCCTTGGATCTTGTGGCAATTCCTTGTTATTTTTTCTTAAATCACTTAGACAAGAAATTTTTAACCTGCAGGGCTCAGCTCAAAACACTCAAATGGATGAGAATCTGGAAAGTCATTTTCCTTGAGCCTTTTCATATCTTTAAAAGCCTACTTCATCCAATGCTGTGTGCATGTGACGATATCATCCTACAGCTAAAAACAGAGTCTATTTCAGTGATGCCTTAAATTCACAGAAAATGAAACAAAATCCCAGATAATGACAACCATTTTAGAGTCTGTTAGGAACCAAATAAAAGGATTCAACAGCATGTCACTGAGAAGAATTGAATCAAGAATGAAGCAGATTTAGTGGTACCTCCTTAAAGTAATGATGAAGCACTGATTTGTCTAACATGTCTCCATGCACCAGCTCTAGTAGGTCACTTCTAATTACCTTTCCCTCTCTGGGTTATATATAGATAAATGGTTAGGTTATTAAAATGCCTTGTAGGCTGGTTATTTAATTGCTACAGAATTGATTTCACGAAGGAAAGAAAAACAGATTAAAGTCTAAGATGTAAATGTGAAACTTGACAGACTGCATGCAGTGTGTTGCTCAAGTCTATCAATAGAATCGTCAGCCCACAGCTTCTAGCTGGCTATTATGGATCCATGTAATACAGGAAGAACACATTTGACAACTATAAGAGAAAATGTAACTGCTCTTCCACCCAAAATAGCAAGAAATGGTGTATTTTTGTCTTATTTCCATGCTATCTAGCATATTATACATTATCAAAAATAATTTTAAATTGGAATGGCTTCCCTGTTTGCTCATGAAATGTTCATACTTTCCTTTTGCTCTTTTTTACCCTTGTTCCTTCCTCACTTCAATATCACAGGTGGTGGTGGTGGTATGCTCTATTTTGGACACAAGAGAAGTACATTTCATATTCTTGCTGTGTCTCATAACTACAAACTAGAGAACACATAGCATGCATTTTTTTTCTGATTTTTGTTTTGGAAAAATCTTCCCATTTCAGACAAACTAGAGAAAGGGATAATCCAATAACAGAAAATAAACTTAATATTACTTTAAAAATTCATTTATTTAACATTCATTTGTCCAACAAATATCTATACTACTCTGGGTTCAAGATGAACAAGACAAAGACCTTGTTCTCATGTTTCCTTCTTCTAAATGAGAGGCACACCAAGACAGAAATGTCATGGTAGGTCATGATAAGTATAATGAAGGTATATTTTATTAGCGGATTTTAAGACATATTTTTCTTCCTTGCAATTATGATGGTAGGGTAGTGTATTAGTCTGCTCATTATACCATAACAAAATGCCACAAACTGGGTGGCTTAAGCAACAAAAACATATTTCTCACAGTTCTGAAGTCTAAGAAGTCCAAGATCAAGGATAAGGCAGGGTAGATTTCATTCTGCGAACTCTTCTTTTAACTTGTAGGTGACTACCATCTTACTGTGTGGTCTTCTGTGAATGCACAGAAAGAGAGGGAGCTCTCTGACATCTCTTCATATAGCGACACTTATTAGATTAAGGCCCCACTCTATGACATCATTTAACCATACTTACTTCTTTAGAGGCCCCATCTCCAAAAATATTCACTTGGGTATTAGGGCTTCAACATATAAATTTGAGGGGCCTCCAACATTCAGCCCATAATAGGTAGAATAAGTGTGAGGATACTCATGCTGTATGAGTCTGTGGAAAGAACTATTTTATAGGGATGACCACGTATAGCCTTTCTGATAAGGTAACCTTTAAGTGGAGATCCAAATAAAAGAGATGAACCCAAATAAATAATTTGGGAAAGGAATTCCAGGTAATAGAATAATAGTAAGTGCAAATGTCCTGCAACAAAAGCAGGCATGGTGTATCTGAGAAGCAGCAAGGAGGGCAGAAGGTTTGGGCTGCCCAGGAGAAGACTGCCGGGAAATGGGTCATGGGGTCTAGCCCAACAGGGTCATAGTCTCAACTTGACCAATCCTCATGCTCCATTTTATAGCAAATATTTTTTAATTATTGCTTTTGTATTCTGAAATAAGATTCATGGAACACACTAACTATGCAAATATATTTACGAAGACCATATAGTAGGTATTATATAACACATGGACTGTAATAATTTAAAACATATACACCAAATAAAAGTAGACAAAACCTTATTGTCTCTTAATGAAATTTAAAATACCTGCTTCCCTCAATTGCTTTGAGGCTAGAGTTCTTGTTGGACCTGCCAATATTCTTTAAAGTGTATACGTAAACAGATTGCATAAAAGTAAATTTATGTTAAGATATACACCCTTCAAGATTTCTGATGAAATAAGGTCTGGAATAATGGCATTTTCCTTAATCCATTCTTCCCAATGTGTTTAGATATATGTTAGTCAGCCCCTTATTATGTCTTTATTCTTGTGCTATACCTCAAAACTATATATATTCCCAAAGTAAGGGAGAGACATTGTTTCACCTTGTTTTTGGATAATGTGAAGCTGCTCATTTTTGTCATAAGTAGAGGGAAAGGCTGCCAAATTAAATGGAACTCTGAATTGGAATTCTGAAGGGAAATTGAAGTTTCATACATGGCCTTAAAGATACTGAAAGGGTAGAGAAAGTGAGACAGTGAGGAAAAGTTAAATGAGCACACAGCTTGCTTGATCTAGAGTAGAACAGGCTGGACAGACCACAGTGGCCCCTGAGCCTGAGGCAGCTCCTTCATGGCCCACCAGAAGACCTGGTTTCAAGATGACTTTCCAGGGCCAGGGAGGGAAATATCCACCTGCCACTTGTGAAAAATAGCTAATACCTGAATACATGAGAACATTTCTGGCCTATTCTTTCATTGCCTAGTATGCTGGGTTTAAAGTACAGGACTTCACAATACCCATGTAGTACCCATATTTGGGTTACTTTAGGCATGGAAAGAGTGAAATGTTATCTACAATGACTCAATTTCACAATACCCTTGTTGTACCTATATTTGGGGTACTTTAGGCATGGAGAGAGTGAAATGTTATATAAAGTGACTCAATTTCTTTGATTTATAAATATTTGTTTGGGGGTTTATCCTAATATGTATATATTCAAAAATTTATAAATGATGACCGATAAGACATATTATTTATAGTTAATTTTAAAATTCTCTTGTCCAGTACTTAACATCACGTGGGCAGTTAGAATTAGAAAATAGATATCCCATCTCATAATTTGTGGAAATTCGCATCTTATAGATAAAATTTTCATCTCTCTCCCTCCAGTATATCACATCAAATCTGATTCTATATAACATAAATTATATAAATCTATGTGTATTTATATAAAATATGAATAATATAAATTCTATACATAATAATGGGCAGCTAGATTTGATTGTGAATATGGTATAAAAGTGAAATATATTTTAATAAGTGGCTTCTTCCCCGTCAGGTTTTATATTTTGGAATTGGAGTAGTAGGCTTTATTCAATGAAAGAAATATATAAGAAAATATATTAAATATTGAATACTTTTGTCCTTTCAAAAGGTAGATACTAACTCCATTATAGCTATAGAGATCATTGTAACTTTTGGTCAAAAAGTCTCAGTTGCATGGTTAAATGCCCACTTCTGGTTATTCCATCTAGTTGGGTCATATGTTGTTTGGATTTATAGAAGTTTCCTCTGTCCCCGGTGTCTTGGGTTGCCAGATTACAGAATAGTGGGACAGTCATTTCTTGAACAGAAATTAAGAGGGGGAGGAGGCTGGATTCTGCTTTCCAAAATTTCCCTTGAAGACTAATAGGGTTGAGCTAGCCCTACTGCCTTGAAAGGAAGGCTTGGAGGGGAAGAGAGAGGCTAAAAGAGATAGCCTAGCACCCTCCATGTGGAAGGAAACAGGAAGAACAGACAGAAGCATCCCTCACCTAAGGAAGAGGATATCCTTCTGCCTCCTATTTGTAAGTCGTACTTAAATGCCCTTCTGAAGAGTAATGAAATTATACGGTCGTCCAGCCTTGGTCATAGTCAAAGAAAGACACAATATAACAAATGGATTCCTATTAGAATGGATGCAGCGACTTCTCCTTGGTTGAAGAATTAACTGTTAAAGGCATCAAGTTTTATTTCACAGACATTGAATCCTGATGAGCTGAAAGGATATTCCAAGTACTGAGGATTTTGCCTTGAGGCTATCATCCCAGCTTGAACAGAATTTGAATGGATCAGCTGGAGCAGATGCATTTTTTTTTGTCTTGGCCATTAGATT
Organism: Vulpes lagopus; assembly: GCF_018345385.1. Taxonomy (NCBI): domain Eukaryota; kingdom Metazoa; phylum Chordata; class Mammalia; order Carnivora; family Canidae; genus Vulpes; species Vulpes lagopus. The sequence continues at coordinate 95,224,140 of NC_054825.1, read as the reverse complement.
TTATATTACTGCAGCAACAAATAAAATCATTTCAGAAGAAGCTTATTAGATTTCAGCATTTTGGTTATGAGTAGCCAACTTTTTACTAAATATGAATTTAAATATGGATTTAAATATGTTTTCTGCAAAACAGAAAAAAAAGAAGTATTACCTTCTGGTTACTTATAATGTAGGTCTTAAAGCCATTTAAAAAAATAAAAGGGGAATGACCGTATTATGTTAATGATTAATAGTGTTGATTGGGCTGTAGCTCCATTTTGGAGCATAATATTTTCCCCTTGTATCAACTATTTCTCATGGATGTGTTCCGTGGCCAAAGGTTTTATTTTCTTCATTTCATACAGATATTTCAGAATGTGTCTCACTGGTTATAAAAAGGGCAAAAGAAGGAAAAGGAAGGCACCATGTATAATACGAAAGCATGAGGGCTGGAGTTAGTTGAGAAGGGAAAAAGACATAGACTAGTGCCTGCCACACTATATCAAGGACCTTCCCATTTTTATCTTATTTGGATGCATGTGAGCCTTAGAGGCAGGGATTGCTACTACTGAAGCTTGGAGATGTTCACTCTGTTTATCCTGAGCTACGAGAAGTTTTGAGAGTCAAATCCAAGTCCATCTGAGGCATAGTGAATGCTTGCTCCTCATGCTACAATGCTCCTTTGGGGCTGAGTTCTATGTGGTAAGGCTCTTAGTATTTCTATCCAGTAGGAATAGCTGCCAACATCAGATTATTACTGTCAAAATTAAAATGGAACCATGTATGTGAAGGTGTTTTGTAAGCCTTAAAATGCCAAACAATGGAGATGATAGATTGTGACTACATTATGGAAAATGCAACATGATTCTTAAAGTGGAAAAGACACTTCAAAAAACCCTCACCCCGATATGGTGTAGTTTACTTGAGTCATCATCATAGCAAACATGGACAATAATACTTACAATACACATTATTTGAAAACTATTGCCAAAACCAGTATGGGCATAGAAAACCAGGATCACTAGGAGAAAAGATTTATAGCAACTTTGATGCTGCTAACTGACCATTGAAAATCGTTATGTATGTAAGTATAGTTTTCATAGGTGCAACGCAGAGCTGTAGCATAGGAAAATGTTAATATGATCAAAAGTTAGCAACAAGAGAGGGATGTCAGTGGGTTGTGCTAAATATAAGATTTTTTTCTAGGTACTGTCAGAAAAATCCTTATGCTTACTACTTTTCTAAAAAAGGAGAGGAAAGCAAGGGGGAAAAGCATACACATAGTTTTACCCTTTAAACATGCATCCTTTCAGTCATACATGGTAATCAGATACTGTTGACTATTTCTGGCTCACAAATCATTTGCAAATTGCCTGGCTACCACTCACCTTGTTTCCTCCTTGCCTAAACGTTTGTCAGCCATCAGAACCACCTACAACAGCTTCCACTCAAATAGCATGGTTACTAACAAATCCCCTCGAAGTGAAAATAAATGTGTGCAGTCGCGTGACACCCTTCCTTTTTCTTCCTTCCCTATGGCTGGGGCCCATTTGGCACCAAGCATCATGCTGTCCAGATGGTGGCCATTTCTCTGCTCCTGCTTTAGCACATTCTCTGCCAAGACTCTGAGTGCCAGTTTTCCGGTGAGAATCTGTTTGCAGGAAGATAGCTGCCTGGGTTATGTCACCTCCCTTGTAGTCTACAACTGAAGCCATAGTGAAACAAGAGCTAGGGCCAGAGAAGAGGGAGGAGGTAAGCAGAGATGAGGTTTGTATAAGAAAAGGAAATTATTGAGAAATATAATGTACTCACTTACCTTTGTGGCTTTTGGTAAGTTATTTGAACACTCTGGACTTGCATTTCTAAAATGAAGCAGGTGGACTGAATGATTACCTGTCACTCCTTATCTCTAACATTCTACAATCTTATGACTGTTTAGTGTACATCCTTGAGAAGAATGCCTCTGAGCAAGATCCATTCTACATTACAGTGATGACTATATTATGGCCAGCCACCAATTTGGGGGAGGAATAAATAAGTTTCAGATACATGTGGGAGGTAGCTTCTTTATAGAAAAACTAGGTCTGCCTCATGAAACATTTCAGTGAGATCCTAATTTCAGACTGTCATGTTCTTCAGTGTTGAGAAGAGTTTTCTAGGCAAGTGCAGATTTCTTGTCTGCAAATGTCTAATTGGTATTGTGATGATGCAGGAAAGGATGATTTACTGTGTTTCTACAATAAATTAGATACTGGGGACATTGTGCTGAATAATTTTAAGCCTAATATCCATGGAAGAGGCTGTGCAATGGTTTGTACCAGCAGACCACAAGGAGTCTTTCCACAAGAGCGCCACGTTATTGTATATTTGGCCTTCAAATATTTTTACTGAAGTGGAGGCCATTTGGAAAGGCTCTCAGATAGGCAAGCCTAGCCTGTTTGACCTAGTCTCATTTCCCTACTCAGGTCATCAGAGCATGTGTGGCACTGCCCACAAGTCCTTGGTGGGTTCTGGAGCTGTCCAAGGTTCCAAAGTTCCAGGGAGGGAGCCTGCAGCAGTCAGAGGGCTCTGGGCTCTGCTTCAACTCAGTACTGTGAGGTATGGCTATAAATGTTTCTTTGTAGATCTTGTTATCTACTACGTAAAAAAGTATAAATCAGAAAGAATGCTCGAGGTAAGAAGATACTACTGCTTTGATATTTAGGTTACTCTTATCCAAATTATGAATCATTTCTCCATCAATTTGTTTTTAATAACTGCTTTGAATATACAATAACACTGAATATTTTGTCACAATCTACCCACCTTTCCTTCTCATTTAAAGTTTCAGCTGGGAATAAAAAAAAAATAAAAAAAAATAAAGTTTCAGCTGGGAGTGGGTGGGTGGTATGGGTAGAGCTTGATAGAAAAACATTGTTTTCTTCTTTTTGAATATGCTGGTGTTCTGCACGTGACTCTATATAAATGAGTTATGGTTTCCTGCACTTTCAGTTATTTTTGTTTTCCTTATGGCATATACCCTCTTGCGCACAAGAATAACTCAGGACACAGAGTCATACAAAGTTCAAGGCTGGAGAATTTTAGATATTAGAGTGTATTAGTCTGCCTCAGGTTGCCATAATAAAATGCCACTGACCAGCTTAAACAAAAGAAATTTATTTCCTCACAGTTCTAGAGGCTAGAAGTTCAAGGTCAAGTTTCTAGCTGATTTGATTTCTGATGAAGATTTGTTTCTGGCTATCAATTGACTGCCTTCTCATTATATGCTCTCACATGGCCTTTCCTCACAGTATTTATGTAGGGAGGGGGAGACAGTGAGTTGTCTGGTGTCTCTGCTTTAAGGACACTATTCCTATGCATCAAAGCCCCTATCCTTCTGAGCTCATTTAACCTTAATTACTTCCTTAGAAACCCCATCTCCAAATACAGCCACCTGGGGGATTAGGGCTTCAACATATGACTTTTAGGAGGACACAAACATTCAGTCCATAAAAATAAAGTTACAGAATCTCAGAGGATGTATAATGTAGGCATGGAGGTGGTACAGTTTAATGGCTAAGATGTCTTTGAAGTCAGTTACATCCTAATTTCATATCTGGTTTTGCTACTTTTGTTACTTACTGTGTGACCTTGAGCAAGTTCATTTGGAAATAATTTACTAAATATTTTTTAAGAATCTCGTCGGTCTTATGATAGGAGCGGTCCATAGAGTTATAAATATGACAGAAGCAAACAATACTGTCCACATTAGAGCCTTAGAAGAGTAGTTAAAACATGGAAAATATTTGGTAAATGCTAGTTAGTTTCTAAAATTTCCTTGTTCATCTCAGCATAGAAGATACAGATTTTATTTCTACTGCTTTTGAATTTCCAGGAACTGAGTCAATTTCCCAATGGGACTCTGCTTTAGCAAACATTAGACAGTTTCTACAGGCAGAGTGGAAACCCTAAGGTTTCTAAGTATGTGCGTGTATTTGTGTGCATGAGGCAGCATGTGTGTAGGTGGGGACAAAGAGAGCTCGTCCAAGATGGCATGGGCAATAGGGCTGGATGTCGATTGAAAATACCCCCTGTGCACTGAGTGGTAGGGCTTAAGCATTACAGATTGCACTACAGGAGTGATGAATCTCTGATGGTCTCTTGAAGTCATCAACTGTCCCTGATATTCTTGTGTGTAAGAGGTAAGCTACAGGGATCTACTCTAATCAGTATTCTGTCTGGATTTACCCAGTCTGCTTTGTGGAGCCTCGTCATTTCTGGAGCTGTAAAGAGTCAGGATGTCAATGTAGTAACCAGTCCAGCAGATAATGTAGATTTCTTTCTCACTCAATGAGCAAATGAATATGCTCATGCCACACACTTCTGTGGGCTTGTTCAAACATGGCACATGTAAACACATGTACACACACATACTTTATAAAACGTTTTTATTATTTAAGTATAATTGAGATACAAAACTATAATAGTTTCAAGTGCACAGTATAGATATTTCAACAATTCCATGTATTACATAAGCTCCCTACAATAAGACATACACAGGCTTTTCAAAACTTATGATTAGAGTTTGGAGGTACAAGAGCATTGAGAGAGTAAATATTAAAATTCATTTTGTTCTAAGGGAGAAAAATGGATTTAGCCGTGTCCTCTTGTTTAGAATTGCAGATAACATATTTTAATTCATTATTGATTTTTAAAACTAAATTGTTATCAGAATGACCTAAAATCATCTTAAGAGCTATCCTCTAGAATCTTCCACAATACCCCAAGTACATTGATTTAAAGTTTTGCCAATCACATGAGAGTTTTCCAGCTGCCAAGTAAATTCTAGTAGCCCTGGATTGCTGCAGAAAGAGAAATGAGCTGAAAGTAAAATGGTGGGTCCTAGTCATTGGTCAGCCCCAAATCAATAACTATCTTAGGAAAGACACCAATTGCTTCTCCTAGAAGAAGGCTCTAGGACTCTCTGGGAGTTAATATTCTATCTAAAAAATCAAGGCGTTGGTGTAGATGACCTTACATGCTCTTTCTATTTGATCCTTAAAAATGGCCTGGCTAAAATGCCAAAGACACTATAAGTGCTTTTACATGCATTGTATCACTTAATCTTTGTGATAACCTTTGTCACTCACATTTACAAACAAAAGCCTAGAGAAGTTAAGAAATTTGCCTTGAGATCTCACACTAGTAAGTGGTAGCTATACACAGCTTAAGTTTTTAGCTGTCAAACTGTTTAGTAAACTAAAATAGCATCTGTATGTCCAGACTTGGCATTGGCTCTGTAAGAAGACATATACACAAATAAAGTAGAGTATTCCTTATTCTTATCAGTTCAAGACAGATTTGGGAAACAAACATACAAACAAATAAATATACTCAAAGCAACTGGGTTTCTGTGTATTTCTATGTAAACAATAATTTGGTAAAGAGCATATTAGGCTTGAAATCTATAAGATGGAGTGGTTTTGGGAAGATGGTCTCCAAATATGCATAGGATTTGGATAAGCAAAGGAGGTAACTTGGAAAGGTATAGAATAGGTTTAGGTAGAAGAGATCTTCAAATCTCTAGGTGAAAAGTGAGAAATTGCTGGAAAGTTTTTAAGCAGAGATGGAATCTGAGCAAATACATTGTCATGCATTTGGTCAGTCAGTGTACTGAAGGGGACAGAGAGAGAAGCTGTGGTAGATTTGTGGATTTGAGCTAGAGATCAGAGAGCAGGAAAGAGAAGAAGTTCATTCTGGATGATGTTTGAAGGGCAAAAATAGATTATAGAGGTTGTAAAAAAAAAAAAGGAAGTATTAAAGATGACTCTAAGATTGTTTTACTGGATTTCTAGTAAATCTTAACGTTGCCATACTGTTCTGTTTAAAAACTAAGAAGAAATTTTTTTGGTGAAGGAACAAAGAGGGGAGAACTGTAGAACTTTTTTGGGAGTTGGCCTCGCTTAGGAGAAAGGGACATTTGAAGAAGAAAGATGTCTGATAATCAGTTTTAAGGTGTATTGCTATGATTAAAACTCCCTGTTACTCCAAAACCTTCTGTGATGTTTACAATACACAAAAGGATTTCTGAATGCTCCCTTTTGCCCCTCTTTTTATTTTTATTTTATTTTATTTTTGATGGTAATCAAGGACAGGGGGTTAAATGACTCATATGGCAGAAACTGTGTACAATTTGACAGTTAGTGAAGACGGTCAGATGAAAGACACCGAGCTAATCTAGCAGAAGTAAAAATTGGGAGGTAAGTCATAACATGAGAACCTACCCTCCTCACTCTAAAAATATCCCTAACCTACCTTCTCCTTAAAGTTTGCATTAGATTTTCAATAGGATGCAGAATAGGAATTAGTCCAGTTTTACCCAGGTATGAAGGGGAAAAGATGACCATAGCTGATGAAAGTGTTACATATAGAACTGTAATCAAGAAAATTAGAAAGGATAGTCAAATCTATTAAAAGCAATCTAAATGAAGAAGGACAGTTCTAATCCTGAGATCAATTCATAGCATGATCATTAATATAATGGTTTATTTAAATTATCATGTCTCTTTATAAAAATCCTTTGGAACCATTAAAAATGAGGAATCTAGGATAGAGACAAATGCTTTTCTTTTGTCCTTTTCCTTTTTAATTTAAATTCAATTAGCCCACATAAAATACATCATTAGCTTAAGACGTAGAGTTCAATAATTCATCAGTTGTATATAACACCCAGTGCTCATCACATCACATGCCCTCCTTAATGCCCATCACCAAGTTACTCCATCCCGCCATCCAGCTCCCCTATAGCAACCCTCAGTTAGTTCCCTATATGATAGGTCTTCAAGAATCTGTGTATTTGACAGTCAACATTTATTGAGTATTAATTACCTTAATTGGCCCTGTGGGAAGATGCAAAGGAAACTTGTGGTCTCTGTCCTTGAGACACAAAATTCACTTCAGATACATGAGATTCTTTTCTATTGACAGAAAGGGTAGTAGCATGGAATCTCAGTTTTTAAAAGGATGTTAGAGTACTATACTACTATACTATGTTACTCTTTTTAAAATATGCTATAATTTTTTTATATATATCCAAACTCCTTTGGAGTATATTCCAGCAACACCTGTTAGCCTCTGTTTTAACTTAAATCTGAGGAAAGATTGAGAGAATTCTAGAAATATCAGAATCAGTAGCCTATAATTATAGTGATTAGAACTTGAACGTGTGTGTCTGTGTGTATTGGGGAGAAAATAAGAGAGGAAAGAAGGACTCAGAAGATACTATCAAAATTTAAGAGAGAAATTGGGATTTTTTTCCATATAACAGAGTACCTGTAGGTATTAAAACTTTTTTTTACCTGACTTAGGAAGCCAGAAAAATTAAATAAGATTCATATTTGTAAGCTGTTGAGTTTTCCTTTTCCACTCCTTCATTTGTAAATATGTCCTCCATGTCCATTTGCCCAAATGGTACATTCAGTACCATGTGATTTCATTCTCAGAATAAATGTATTATCATCTGGCATAATATTAATATTCCATGAATTTTTCATTCATTTTAAACCTTTAAGAAGGAGAAACTTGCTCCTTCTGTGGAAGCCTAAGACATTAGTGGAAAGCTTGGACTATGTAAAAAATTCTGAATTGAAATTAAATCTATCTTTAACTTCCATTTATTTATACCAGTTGATCATTTAGAAATACAAATAGAATAGGATTATCCCTTTTCTTTTTTTGTATATTTTTATTGGAGTTTGATTTGCCAATATATAGCATAACACCCAGTGGATTATCTCTTTTCTTAATAGAGCCCTGAAATATTTGAAGCCATCTACCATGTCATACCAACTTCCATTCTCCTCTTCCTACTCCTTGTTTCCTCTTCCTTAGGCTAAAAATACTCATTTTTTTCTATTCTTTGTGGGATATAATTGGAAGTTCTTTCATTCACACACACACACACACACACAAAGAAACCTTCCACAATAAAACAATCAGTGTGGCAGTATCCTTTTTCATTGTCATAATTAAGACACAATATTTCAAGGGTCATTCATTCATTCAAGAAAATATTCACTGAATAACCCACTAGGGCACTGTGCTTGATACTGAGGATAAAGCAGTGAACACAATGGATTAAAATACTTAACCTCATCAAATTTACAGCTAAATGGGGAGGACAGAAAATATTTGAAATAAATAATAAGTAATTTAGAGAATGTTAAGTGTTTAAGAGAGAAAAACAAAGCAGGATAGTCATATAAGATGTAGGTGGAGGAAATGGTGTTAGAGTCCTTGGCTAAAATGACCAGGCATTTCCTCACTGAGAAAGTAAGTGTATTAATCTAGGTTTTCCAGAGAAATAGAACAAAGAGGATATTAAGGAAATATCATTACAACTATATCTATCTTCTATCTATCATCTATCTATCTATCTATCTATCTATCTATCATCTATCATCTGTTGATCACGAGATTTATATATGGAATTGATTCATGTGGTTAAAGAGGCTGAAAAGTCTGATGATTTGTTGACAAGCTGGAGACCCAGGAGAGCTGATAGTGTGAACTGCAGTCTGACTCTTGAGTCCAAAGGCAGAGAAAGACCAATGTACTATTTCAAGGACAATCAGGGAGAAAAAACCAATTTTCCTTTACTCAGCCTTTTTTTTTCCTCCTACATAAGCCTCCAATGGATAGGATGAGGCCTACTCCACACTGGGGAGGGTCATCGCAGTCTACGAGTCTATGTTGAGATAAACACCTGGGAGTTAGCAACATATAGATGAGATTTAAATTGAAGACATTGGATGATATTGCTAAAGGAGTGAGTGATGTTAAAGAAGAAGTCCAAAGACAGCCCTGAAAATTGAAACCACAGGGTGGTTGATCCACCCAGTTTGGAAAGAGGGTGTCCAATCCTCATATCCCTTGTTCTAAAGCCTCCTGAGATCACATTTGTCCTTATGGCAGCTCCACCATACTGTGGGCTTATACTATGCTTTTCGTTCCTGACTTGCTTACCTCTATATTCTCTCTTTTTTAGACTCATAGAAGTCTGTTTACTGTTACTCCTAAATTGCATCCTCTTCCTCAACCTCACATGTTGTATCCACCCGGTAGAGGCAGATGGGCCCCCAACAAAGTTTGGTTCGAATGCCGAGAATGATGATGCTACATGTTCATACCAAGAGGATATAAAAAGATTTAGTAGCAGTTAAGGTCTCCTAGGAGATCAGGGCAGGCCTCTCAAGCAGAACTGAAATGGCTTGAGAAAGCATGGAAAACAAATTGGATCCTGATGTTTATTTTGGTTAGAAGTTAGGGCTCCGTGGGGATTCCTATGCACAAGTAGGGGCTTGCATGGTTTGAATCTCTTGTCAGAGCCAAAGAAAGAAGTACTCAGGCTCTCATAAAAGCTTGCCCAGATATAGGGCAAAAGGGGAAGGGGAAGGAATGAGGAAAAAAATGGGTCAGCAAATATCAAAAAATGAAGTCAGAACCCTTCTTATAACCTGTTTTTGTTCCATTAGTATTCTAGACTTTAATTCAGGATCATTCTTTTATTCTTATTAAACCCAATCATGTTAAATTCAGTCTGTTATCTCAAGCTACCAAAAACTTTGGAACCTGATTTTGTTGAACAGTGTTTTTTGCAATATTAGCAAGCTATTTATCATTGAAAAATGCAGTGACTATCACCTCAAATTTTTAAATGAGCAATAAAAATGTTGCATATTACAAATCTAAGAAGAAAGCACTATGGCACCCAATTTAGCTATTTCTTCTGGATTGGTATAAACCGTTAACTACACTTTAACATAGTCAATGGCTAATTCACCAAGTAAGCTAGCCTCTTAGCTTTATTATTCTAGATTGCTCAAAGACATTTTGATCAGATTATGAACAATGTGAGTCCTCTTGTGTAAGCTCAGATGACCTATGGGATTAATAATGGTCTATCATATAATAATGATATTGAAGGAGAAAATGTGGTTTGTTTGTTTTTTGATCAGCTACTCAGAAAGCTCCTAAGAACCAATTGCAAATTCACCTCCCTGTAGATTTTGAATATACTGTTTTGGCTCTTTTATCTATCTCTAGTCTTATAATACTGTTTTTAGTACCCAGAGATCTCAATTGTAAATTATTTTTATCATGTGGTTTGTAATTCATCATTGTCAAGAGATATGAATTCATTTAGAACAGATACGTGCTGACCAATAAAGTCTTTACCTTCTTTGGACTTCAATTCCTTCCAATAGTGTTTAGTCTGAGTTTGGGAGGTTGAAAAGCATCGTCTTTTTGTCATTATGTCATTAGTTCAAAGTCATGGCCTTCTCTTACGGTTCCTTTGATATTTTAAGTTTTCCCCCTGAAACTCAGCTCATTTGGGACCTTAATCTCCCTAACATGAGTCTTACTGGGCCTGCCACTCTCATATTCATGTTCACTTGCTCACTCATTCATTTAATTGGCAATACTTTATGACTATTTGCTATGTTCCTGGCACTGTATTACCAGGATGATAAATAGATAGATATGAATATTTTCCAATTGTATTTTTCTTTTTAAGATATCTGTAGCTACTTTTTAAAAGTTTTCTTTGCACTTTCCTCCTCGTTTTATTATTTGTAATTGTACTCAAAATTGCATTTTTGAGAACATAACACTTTTGAGTCAGAATCTCTTTAGGAGTCTCATGCTATGAATAATGCATATCTTTTCTCTAAATATTTTGAAGACATTCACATAGTGCAGAGTGTACAATTCATGATGTCCAGTTTTTTATTCCTTGGGAAAAAATAAAATCAGGATATCATGATTCCTTTTTTTTCCAAAATTCACATTATTTTCACTTTACCCATCAGTTCTTCTTATTGTCAGAACTAGGTCCAAAGTGGTCATTTCCTCTGGCTTTGTCCTTGCTTCTTAGAGATTAAATTGTCATTATTGATATTCAAGCACCTGTTACATGGTTGGCTTTTAGCCAAATAAAATGGACAGTTGAAGTCTTCTTTCACTACTATTAAGGACAGGAACCTCACCTGTCTTGTTCACCCCTGATATCCACACCATGATGGGTGCTCCATAATGGTCACTATTTATTACTTATTTAATGCTTCCAGTGTGCTTCTGTCTTCAGGGAATGAAGATTTCTATGCAGATGTTAATTTTCTCACCTTTAGCACTAATCCATTTCTCCTCTTAAAACTCTGTTTCTTTTGAGTGAGGCAAATCTTTTTATCATCATGTTCTAATCTAGGGGATGATTGCATCACATCAGACAGATTTTTTAAAAATATTTTCATTCATTCAACTAATACTGAATGCCTATAAGAATGAAAATAACAATGTTATTGAGCATTAACTATGTGCCAGGCACTTTTTAAAGTACTTCACATGAATTAACTAATTTGATATTTATAATCCAACTACCATAAAGGAATAGTAAGAAAATTTTCCAAGCTCACATAGATTTTAAGAGGAGGAGTACGATCATATTCTGGGTATAGGTGATTTAACAATGGATAAAATAAAGAAGATTCCTTTTTATAAGAGATTTATATTCCAGGGAAATAAGCAGATGGAAAATAAATAAACAAGACACTTTCAGATAATGGGAACTATGAAGAAAAGTAAATATGAGATATAGTAAAATGACAAGGGGATGGTACAATTCTATCAGATGGTCAGGGAAGCCTCTCTGGAGAGATGACTTTAACTGTGGGTTAACCAGGATACTTTCATCTGCAAGTAACAAAAAAAAAAAATTGAGCACAAAATAGTTCAAACGATAGAAGAACTTATTAACTTACATAAAAGGATGTCTTAAGATAGAAGGGCTCTAGGATTAATTAGAGACTAGTGGATATAAGAAAATATTGGTTCTTACATGCCTATCTTAGCATGTGGATTAGCTACCTCCTTGCTTGTGAGATGGTTGCATCACTTCTAGGCATTCCATCCTCATGCACCTTAGGCAAAGTCCTTAGGTAAAAATGACAGCTTCTTTCCATAGCTAACTCTCTCTGCCTCTCTCTCTCTCTCTCTCTCTCTCACACACACACACACACACACACACACACACACACATCAGCAAGAACTCTCTGTTCCCAGTGAACTTCACATCACATCTATTGACCCAAATTGTATCACCTGCATGGGAAATGAAATTAACAGTACTGGCTAGAGTTTAGAACTTAGACTAATTAAGATTCAGCTCCTGGTATTGGGATTTGAGTCACTTTTATTAAGTACAAGAATGATCAGAGAAAGTTAAACAACTATAAAATTAGTGAAAAAAGAGAGGATAGATTTGGATAGACAACCATCAGTGCCTATGATAAGTTAAGCCCTGAGCAGTGAGAAAGAAAATAAATAAACCATATGAAGGTCTGGAGAAGGATACTCTAGAGAAGGAAATAGCAAGCACAAGTCCTTGAGAGTAGAAAGTAGCTTAATATGTTCAAGGGACAGAACGATGTGGAGTTGATATACAATGTTATGAGAGACAGGGGAATGGGAGGAGGTGAGAAGTGAAATGGTGTAGTGTTTAAAATCCAGGTTTGACTCCTTTTTTTTTTTTTAAACCTAGCTTCTACTGCCTAAGTTCAAATAACAGATCTGCCATTAGTTATCTTTTTGGCTTTGTACAAATATCTGTGTCTCAGTTTCTGCATCTTTTTTTTTCTTTTTTTTTTTTAATTTTTTATTTATTTATGATAGTCACAGAGAGAGAAAGAGAGAGGCAGAGACATAGGCAGAGGGAGAAGCAGGCTCCATGCACTGGGAGCCTGATGTGGGATTCGATCCCGGGTCTCCAGGATCGTGCCCTGGGCCAAAGGCAGGGGCCAAACCGCTGCGCCACCCAGGGATCCCTAGTTTCTGCATCTTTAATGTGGGCATAAGTAATACACAACTCATGGAATTTTTCAAAGATGAAAAACAAAACATAATGACTACAACAGGGTCTGCAATATGTAGGTATTCAGTAAATGTTAATTATCTTTATTATATCATTGGTTCAGGTTTCATATTATGTAGGATTTCATAGACCATAGTTACATATTTTTATTTTATGCAAATTAAATTTTGAAATCATTGGAATGGTTCAAGTGAGGAGTGAGTGAATATGATTTGAATTTTTAAAGAATAGCCTTTTTTCTGCCATGCATAGATTGGAGTATGGGGCAGGACAAGAGTAGATCAGCATAGTTTGTAATTTAAATCAGGTAGGTTTGACTAGGGTGAAAGAATTGGAGAGGGAGGTAGAGCTAACAGACTTGCTGACAGCTTATAACTGAATTTGTGGTTAAGTTTGTGGTTAAAGTTCTATCTAAGCTTGTAGTTATGTGACCTTGGAAAATATTCTGTGTATTTGACTTGGAACATTGGGGAAATGGTAATGCTCTTTATTGAGATAAAGAGGCCCACAGGGTTCACAAAACTGACAAAGGGATCCATGGAGAAAAAGGTAGTGAACCTTTAAAATTCCTTGTCCATGAATCTGTTCTTCCACATTTTTCAAGTGAGATTTTCTCTTACCTTTCTTCTTGGGAACTTACCTTTCTTCAATTTACATATTTGATCAGATAATAAAACAATTGGTGTAGATGGTCTTTGTCAAACTGGTTTACCACAGAGCAGGAGTGAATACATAATGAATCCAACAGTTGCTTGTTGAATATGTCCCAAACCTTTCAATGCTCAGCTGTTCAAGTTTAATAAGTGACTCTCCTGAGAAGTTATTTGTAGTTATTTTCATTTTTATTTCCCTTATCTTTTCCTTCCAGCTGTTGGGGCCTATTTTTTTCTCCTGTGGGTGGAAGATAACTTTATTTAATTAATTTATTTTATAGAGAGGTGGGAAGGGGCAGAGGGAGAGAATGAGAATCTTGAGCAGGCTCATACTGGGCTCGATCTAAAGACCTTGAGATCATGACTTGAGCTAAAATCAAGGGTCTGACACTTAATTGACTGAGCCACCCAGGAGCCCCTGTAGGTAGAAAATAATTTTAATTTCTTTTGTTCTAAGATGGCTATTTCAGTTGAACCCTATTGTGTTCCTTTGACGTGGTCCAGGTGGCTTTCATGATGGGTAGACACATGACTCCCTCCCAATTCCCAACTTCCTAACAATGTCCTATGAGGATGTAATCTGTGTGGGCATCCAGTTTTACACATCACATGGATTTTTCTTTCATACGTGTTTTATGAAGACTAATAGCACTTAGAAAGGAAGTTCATAAGGTTCTTGCAAATGATTCACAATTTGTCACATTTTGAAGACAACATAACAATGAAACCAAACCTTTTAAATATAACTGTTTTTGGTAAAGACCACTTTGTGTTTATTTGGCTCAGCAAGTACTGTAGCTCAGAGAATATATACAGTTGTTTGACATATCTAATGATTGACATGCCACCAGTATTGGCGTACTTAAATGATTTTTCTAGTAGTGATGATGAAATGAGCTAAATCACTCTTTTCCACTTTTCCTCCTTATGGTGAAAATTACTATATCAGTCAGAACCTTTTTTGGTTGCAAAATACAGAAATCCAACTTGAACTAGTTTTGACAGAATATGTAGGCTTAAGAATCAAAAGGAGAGTTAAAGAAATTTAGAAACCACAAGGCAAGCAGTGATTCCAGTGATATTGGTGGACTGGTGTTTGAACCCTGCCAGGGCTTGTTTTCTTTCTATATCTCATGTTTTTAAAAGTTTTTTTCTCAGAACACCTTCTTCCACTGACAGCTTTCAGGCTTTATCTTTCCAGCTTTAGCATCTGAAAGCAAAAGACTTCACCTCTTAGCTGCACAGTGAAAAATCGCAAAGAAGAACAGGGGTCAGGTTAGATCAGAAGCCCAACCACAGTCAAATTGCTGTGAAAAAGGAATCAAGGTTATAGAGTAAGATAGCAGTCCAGACCATGATACAGCAGGTTAAAGAGCAGTTCCCTGAAAAATGAGGGATGTAGTTCTCTAAGGAAGAGAGGGCTGCTAGACAAAATCAAAATAATAAAAAACCCAAACAGCAAGTGTTTGTTAAAATAATCCATTTGCAGTCTGTCCAACGGGAATTAGAATTTAGCTCAGCAACTAGGGAATAGAGATTTACTGGTTCAGAAGTTGTGCATACTTCCTCTGAGTTTTTAGTCCCAGATAGTTAAATTTATCTGATGATTTTCTTAACATACTTAGATATCTAATTCAAGATCAGCACTTTTCCAGCAATCAAATCTCATTGAATTGTTTCACTTCCTTTATGTCTTTGTTTTAATTTAGAGAAGTCTATTATTTTTTCTTTGTCTATTGTGCCTCAGGGACTTTCCTTTTCAAGAAGTCATTTAGTATATAACCTATCTGAACTGCTCTGGGGGTTAATCAGTATTTTCTTTGCATAATAATGACTGGTTGATAGACTAGAACAGAATTATTTGGGATAAATAGACATATCTGGAAGGGGTTTTATTTATAGATGGGGTAATCCCCCATTTTATAGACAAAATGAGATTCAGAAAAGGTAAGTGATTTGTTCAAGGTCACATCTCTGACTACAAACAAATCAGCATTAAAATCCCAAGACCACCTACCTGACTTCCCTAGTTCTGTGTTCTTTCTATCACTTCAGGCTTAGTGAAGAAAATGCAAGAATAAATTCGACAATAACAAATGTGAAGATCAGATTGGATTATTCCAGTTCACTTTGAAGAACACTTGCTGCCATTAAGACTTAGAATATAATGCAGGCTTGATAAATAAGAGGCAAAGGGGAGGTGCCTGGGTGGAGAGATGCTTGCCTCCCTCAGGCAGGCAAGACTCTCAGTGTTGGGAATGTTGTGAGAAACATAGGAACTCTCAGGGGAGATAGTTTCTCTCTCTCCTTTTGACCCAATCCAATCAGATTCTACTCATCATATATCTCCCCAAGCAGTCCCTTTATTTGGCTTTGCCACTGCTGTGGCAACTCATCATCACCATAGTGATCTGTCTAAAATGCAAATTGGATTGCATCATCCTCCAGCTTAAAATAATTCAATGTCTACCCTTTCCTCCAATCACATAGTATGAAGTTCATTTCCTTCATTCCAACATAGCTCTCTGGCTCTTGAGTCTCTAGTTCTGCCAACCCTGATCCCTGATTTGTTAAGATTTTGAATTGACCTAATAATTAGAACTCCTAGAAGTGAAGGCCATGGAGCCTTATCCGTCTGTATGCATCCGGTAATGCTCAATTATCTGTTGAACTGAATCTCTTTTGAATCTAGACTAGGTCTAAACATCAGAAGAAACAAACCCTTTTAGTGAATAAGTCACTGTTTTATAGACGAAACTGTAACTCTAAGTCACTGCTCATGTTTCACTTCCTCAGTCCCCTGAGATTAGATTCATTGCTGTTGTGATATTATAAGCAACTCATTAAGTAAATGGAATTTGAATTTTGCAGTCTGACTTGCAGCTTAACGCAAGGCAAAGAACTTTTTATTTAGTTTTTGATGTTCTGGGACTAGTTAGGCTTTTCCCTTTTTGGATCTCTTATGCATTTTTGTTCCAGTTGCAGTTTTGAAAAAGAGTGAATGAAATATATAAAACTAGTAAGGGGCAGAAGTCTCTAAGCCCTGATGAACACAGATATAAATCACTGGTGGAGGACAGAGGTAGTTCTATCAGGGCTGTTTGGGTGGGAGTTCACTGGTCCTAATGTCTGGGGACCCCCCCTAAAGATGGAAAGTCTTTCTGCCTTGCTCAGCTCTCAATTAGAAAGTTAAAACTGAGGTTGTCCTTTTCATTGAAAGGGTCAAGGTTATTTTGAGATTGTTAATGAACATGTATCTTGAGATATACGTAAAACTGGAGGTTTTTTTTTCATAAGCACTACTCTCAGATCTTCCTTAGAATAGAATGGAGCAAATTAAAGATTCCTTGAGTGGAATGTAGGGAAGTTAAGGAATGAAGAAAAGATGAGCCTAATTTTAGTGGCACTAACTCTGCTGTGGGGATGCTGAATTTTGAGAAGCTCAGCCATAGTCTAGATTGCAGTGTCCTCAGGGGGAATGTTTTTGGTTATAATTGGAGTATAGAATGGGGAGAAACTTCGAAGCCTGGTGGGGGGGAAGTTCTGACCATAGATACATGCAGGTATCGACCTCAAAGCATCAGGTACCAGCTTTCTTGCAGCAAGACTTATTCTGGGTTCTGCCTCCTAATCACACTGGTCTAAGGTGGTCTCTGGAGCTGGGTGAAGCTAGATTGTCATTGTCAAGCATCAGTGACTCTGAACAGGTAGGAGGTAGAGACTGAGATCCTCATTTTCAGTTCATTGCTTTCTCCCTGTCTCCATTCCTTGGACTGTGTCTGGCAGGCAGGAACACATTAAAAAGTTTATTGCATAAATCGTAACTTCCCACTTTTATCGTATAAGTAGTTAAGAAAACAGGTAGAGCTTGTTTGAGGGAGGTGGTTTGTGAGAATTTCTTAATTTTAAATATATTTTTCCTCTCTCTGAAAGCCTCACCAACATTGGCTTCTGGGGCTTAACATCTCCTAGTTATTAGACCTCCAGGAGCAAGTCCTTGTCTTCTGGCTCCCTAGATGCCTTTTGCTGTGCCTGCTCCCCCACACATCGAGGTTGTTGGTGCACAAATCTGTAGCCTCATCCGTATATATTTTCCACAGGCATGCAAATGTCTCAACTTGTCTGATGTAATCGTCATCTGACTCCCCTCTTCTTGGCTATTCTCTACACTTGTGGCCCCATTTCTATGGGACTGCATGGTTCTTTTTAACAACCTAGCTTAAGAACCTTGGACCCATTCTTTTTTTTTTCTCATTAAACACTTAAAATTTCCCCATATCCAGTTGGTTAATGTGTCCCGTGCATCTTCGTTCAGACTCTTTCTCAATTATACTTCTTCCTTTTTATTTCTCTGTGATCACCTGGACCCAAACCTTCTGTGCCTTATCATTATAGCGAGCCTCTTACAAGTTTTTCTTGCCTGCAGTCTTACCCATCCACAAATCATCTGTCATTTTGATATAGGCAAGTTTTTCCTAAACGAGTTTTCTAAAGTTACCACCTCGATGACATATATATGATTTTAGGTTCCACTATTTGGCAGAATGATTTTCAAACCAATGACCCCATTGTTCTTACAAACATGTAAAGCTCAATCTTTTTTCCATGGCTTGGTTTATGATAAAGCTTCTTCCTGGTTTATGATAAAATTCTTGCCTGGAAACTCTTTCCTTTGCTCCTTGCCACCTATCAGGGCTCAGTTCAAGTATGTCTTACAACTTTCATGAAATTTTATTTGACTGTTTCACTCTTCACTGATCATAATCTTAGCCAACCACAGTCCTTAGAAGCTGTGTTGTTTTGGATGGTTTACTCTTGTTTTACCTGCAATAATATGTTGTAAGTTCCTTGACATTAGAGATCTTGACTCTCATGTATTGGTGGTCTCCTCAGTTCAAACCTAAGTATCTATAATATTCTATGGGCTTAATAAATATGTTCTTTGCCTAAAAAATATCTTTGGTACATTTATTTTATTTTGTCATTTCTAATTACCAAGAACTAGATATTTAAAGTCTTAAAGAGATATGCCCTATTATTTGCAGGTATTTTGTAGTCCTTTTTTTTCTCTAGGCAATTTCAGGTGTTCTTTCCAAAGAATAAAATGGTTACAGGGAAGAGATTCTCTTTGTGTTTTAATAACCTATTCTATAAGCATGCCAAGCTAATGTTATCATTATGTTATCATCCTCCCAAAACAATATCTATAGAGAAAAATTTAGGAGGGATGACTCAATATCCAGAAATTTTGTCATTACTTTTTTTTAATTAAAAAAATTATTGAAGGGGGCAGCCTGGGTGGCTCAGCAGTTTTCCCGCCTGCCTTTGGCCTGGGGCATGATCCTGGAGGCCTGGGATAGAGTCCCGCATTGGGCTTCTCTGCATGGATCCCGCTTCTTCCTCTGCCTGTGTCTCTGCCTCTCTCTCTCTGTCTCTCATGAGTAAATAAATAAAATCTTTAAAAAAAATTAAAAAATAAAAATAAATAAATTATTGAAGTATAGTTGACACACATTGTTACATTAGTTGCAGGTGCACAACACAGTGACTTGGTATAGTCATCACTTTTATTTTTATATTTCTATAGCTGAACACAAATGAATCCTCCTTATTGCTCACATATCTGGAGTTCTCTGTGTTCATCCTTGGTCACTTAATAGTAGTAGTGGTAATAGTAGTAATAGCAGTGATGATAGTAGTATAAGTTATAGTAACAGTAAAAGTAGTAGAGGTAATAGCAACAGCAGAAGTAACAGTAATATCTACCATTCATATGTGTATTATGTAGCAGGCACTGTGTAAAGTTTGATAAATATACATTATTTCATTTTTTTTTATAAAGTTCTATGGGGTATTATTAGCCACCATTAAAAATCAATAAACTTGCTCAAATAAGCTAATAATCTGTCTAAGGACTCCAGTTAGTAGCTGGTAGATCTGGAAACCAAGCTCAAATCTATCTAATTTAACTTAGTGAAATCAATGGAGAAGGGCTTTTTAAAAGCACGATTTTTACATATGTTTGTTTGGGTCTCCTTTTATGTTGTTTCTGCATGAGTTTAGTTGAATCCTGAGTTTTTTGAAGGTACTAATGCATGGTCTGTGCAAACCTAGAGAGAGAATTTGAGCAGTTCAGAGGTCCAGTATGGGAAAATCAGCTCTTAAACTTTATTTTTCATCAGGCATTTAGGGTCGAGTTTTGGAATATTTATATTCATTTAAACCAAATGTGTAATATTTTGGAATTCTTCTTAATCTTGGATTTTCCAATCTTGAAATATGAAGGCTATTCAAAAAAGTAAAAAGTATATGAAAGGTCTGAGTGTTCATAATATATAGAATTTAGTAGTGTTTTTTGAGAACATTAAAAACTATAGAAACTATAAAAACTATAGAAACTATAGAACTCAAGTTATTTTATTGAGTTAATCCTGGTGGTAATTTTATCGTTCTTCGTTTAAGATTTCAGTCCAAATGTGCTGCTGTGCAGTGCACAGCTGCTGTGTATGTTGAAGGTGTGATGTGTGAAGCTGGTCCATAGTTGAACCAGTTGCTGTCTGACGAGTCTTGAGTTATTTGCTGTTCATTTTACAGTTCTGTGTGATGTGTGCATGATTTGCTCTTGGCACTGATTTAGAAGATAAAAAACAGAAGCATCTAACATATAAATACAATAGTATTTTGCATTGGCCTTTGGAAGCTTTAAAATTGTTTAGCTGTTTTAAAAGTATGTGCATTTTGTTTTTCACCAGATCACAGTGGTTAAGCCTTAAGGAGAGGTACAATTACAGAATTAATGTTTCTCTGACTTCACCTCTCTACTATATTGGAGGCTTCAATTTCTCTCTGAAGGATCCTTCGGATGATGTCTCAGGATCTTCAAGAGCAGTTTATTGCTCCAATTATGGTGCCATGATGGTGGTGATGGTTCTGGAAAACCTCTGCTAACATGCTCATTGCCATTACCAAAACTGCAGCTTCTGATACTTGTGTATGACAAAGTGACAGCTGTGGGAAAGTCAGAAGCTATTCCAGTTTTCAGCCCTATGTTGGGCCACATGTCCTATTAAATGAACAGACTTTCTTTTCTATCTGGGATATGCATCCTAGTCCCAAATCGGAGCCTTGTGTGTTCCTGATGGTTCAGAAACTACAGGTTAGTCCCAGTCATTTATCTCAGACTTGGGCCAAGACTGTGGGCTCTCGGGCTTAGGACATATCAGTGGGGCTAAAGTCCAGTCCAGCCACAGAGACTTAGAAAGAGCAGTAAGTAGATGCTACCAAGTATCTAAGAGGATAGCTGAAGTTGGAAATAAATTTGATTTTAGTAGTTGTCAGCGAAGGCAAACAGCATGTCATACTAGTTTACATAATTTTCATTTTCTCTCATAAGAAACATTTCAAATGCTATTATTTACAATTAAATGTACTGAAGTAAAATAAAATTAACAACTCATTTTTAAGGCACACCAGTCACATTTCAAGTGCTTATTAGCTCTATGTGGAGAGTGACTATGGTTTTGGAGAATACTGACATGACATTTCCATTTATCACAGAAAATGCTATTGGGTAATACTGGGATCAACTTTAAAATTAGTCTATGATATAGTTAGGATACTTTCCTATACACCGATTGATGCTTCACAGTAATGCAGAAATGGATGGACCCTGTTCTTGCCCTCAGCAAACAATCTTTTAGGAGAGCTAAATGTAAACATACCACAGACACAAGCATAGACACATCTGAACACACAGCTAATTGGAAAGTATCTAGAAGCTTCATATTTTTGAGCAGAATTTTTATGAAGAATAAACTTTTGATTGGGGAAGAGAGAAATAATTCCTGATTGAGGAAACAAGGTAAGCAACATTACTGGAACATGAAAGTGTACATGAGAAAGTTAGCATTCGAGGAAATAGTTTGATGTTACAAACAAACAACAACCAAACACCTTCTCCCCTCCCAAAAAAAGGAATGCTCAAATTCTGTCTCAGTTGGTTATCCTTTCCTCTTGAAATTCCCAAAGGGATAAATGGGAAGAAAGATACCATTTATTAGTTGGGCTACTGCCAGTGTTTCTTATATTGACTTCTGATGAGGCTCATTTGGAATATAACTTTACAGGAAAGGCCACTGATAATCTCACCTGATTTCTCTGCACAAATCCAAATTTTGGGACACGTTCATATTTAGGCCAGCTGTTTTGCAAAGTGAGCTGAGGTGATGTTGGCAAGCATCAACACACAGGTGAGGAAGGTTTATGAATAGATTACCCATCTTAGAGTGTGGAGGAAATAGGAAGCAGATGAGTAAGTTGTATGTTGGTGGATGCTCTTTTCCCTCTTATCGTGACCTCATCCATATGTATTCATGACGCACTGTATGAGCACTGCATGTTTCATGTAGCCAGCAAACTTGTTGAAGGCTCTTATGTTTTGTAAAGTTTGTCTATTTATTGACATTTTCTATGTAAGGGATGAAGCAGTCTGAAAGATGGAGAAAAGGGAATTTGTATCTTCCTCTTCAGTCTTATTTCTTTGTTTACTGTATTATCGTATTGGCTTGAACTTCCAATATAAAACTGCATAGCAGAAGTAATAGTTTTTTGTTGTTGTTGCTATGGCTTCATAGAGAATGCTTCAAAGTTCTATAAGTGTGATGCTTGCCATACAGATATTTGTAAATACATTTTGTCAGGGTATAAGAATTTTCTTCCAATTCTAATTTAATAGCTTTTTAAAAACCAAGAATAAATATTGAATTTTTTCTCTTGCTTTTGGACCTTAAAGATATTATTTAGGTGGTAAGATGACTTTTCTCCTTTAATCTGTTGATGTGGTCAATTTTACTGATAGACTTTTCTTATTGCTTAGTCATTCTTGTCTTCCAAGGAAGGACAAAAATAGCATGTTTGTGAGCATATTTTTATTAAATATGATCTATTGGATTTGATCTGCAAATGTTTATTTGGCTATTTATGTATATTTCATAAGTAAAATTGTCCAGAGTGTTTATTTTCTTGTACTCTGATAGTTTGAATATCAGGGATTTAATGGCCAAATAAGATAAGGTGAGTGGCTTTTATTAATTCTTCTTTCTCTGGAAGATCTAGGATACCCTAACCCTTGAAGGTTTGTCTATTAAGTTTCTTTGAACCATATTCCTTGATGGAGGTGGGGGGATGTAGACTATGGGATTCGAGGAGCAAAGGAGAATTTTGGTTACTATTTCAGTTTATTTATTTAGTGATTGGTAAATAGAGCCAATTTTGGTAATTTATATTTGTTTACATGAATACTGGTATTCCTGGCTTCCTTTGGTTACTAATTGTCTAGGTCATCCTTTTCCTGACTCTTTAAACATTCTGTATTACTTTAATTCAGTCATAACTTGTATAAATAAAATGTGACCAGATATTTAAAATTCAGTCTAAGAGAGTTGACATTTGTTTGTTTGGTTGGTTGGGGTTTATTTATTTATTTATTTAAGTTAGAAGGAGAGAGAGCAAGCATCAGGTGGGTGAAGGAGAGAATCTCAAGCAGACTCCATGCTGAGTGTGGAGCCTCAAGAAAGTTTTATTTTATTTTATTTTATTAAAGATTTTATTTATTTATTCATTCATGAGGCACACACACACACACACACACACACACACACAGAGAGAGAGAGAGAGAGAGAGGCAGAGACAGAGACAGAGGGAGAAGCTGGCTCCATGCAGAGAACCCAACGTGGGACTTGATCCCGGGACTCCAGGATCATGCCCCAGGCCAAAGGCAGGGGCTAAACCACTGAGACACCCGGGGATCCCTGAAAGTTTTCTTTTAATCTATGACTTTAACATCCTCCTTTAAACATCTCTTCCAAGATATCTGAGAGCTTCTGGAATGTGATCTTTCCCTACTTCTCTGTTTCTTTTTAGTGACCTCTAGTAACTAGATAAACACACTAGCATCATCTTCTCATGTTCAGCATCTAACTATAGTAAAAATTCCTCCTAAACTGAGTTGGACCCATTCCTTAACTATTTTAGATATACTGGTTTATTTATTTGTTAATATGTTTCAACTTATTTTTGCCAACCTACTTTACACTTTTTCTACTCGTTATATCTTCTCTCTCTCTTTTTTCCTATCCCTTGAACTTTGTGGAAATGGTGAGTTTAAAAAGAATTTTAGGGGCACCTGGGTAGTATAGTCAGTAGGGTGTTGAACTCTTGGTTTTGGATCAGGGTCTGGATCAGGTTTTGGATCTCATGGGTCATGGGATCAAGCCCTGCATCAGACCCCCAGCTCAGTGCAGTCTTCTTGGGATTTTCTCTCTCTCTCCCTGCCTCTGGTGGTCTCTCTCTCTCTCTAATAAAGAAAAAATACATCTATTAAAAATAAAAATAAATTTTTAAAATTACTTTTAATTTCCTCTGCCATTTTCAGAGTTCCAAATTTGACTTCTGTATTTTAAGAACCATACCTAAATTTGTATTTTTCTGAGATATTTTCAAGTCAATTAATATCTTTTTATTCTTCCCAAACTAGACAAATTTTTACTTTTTTCCAATTTCCCCTTCCTACCCCCATCTGTCAAGAACTGTGAAAGGTCTGATTCTACTCTACTTGCAATCTAATAAATTCACTTGCCATAGCTCCATGGATGTGCAGAAGATGCAACCTGGGTCAGAGATTAAAGACTTTATTATTCACAGTAGTAGCAATAGCCAGAGTACTATCATTTTCTTCTCATTTCCTAGAGCTCCAGTTCCTAAAGATTGACAGCAAAAGGACCAAGTGATACCAGGACACACACAGTGGGTTGCATTATAGGAGAGACACTCTGATATTTATAAAGGGCAGTAAGCTTGAATGCTCTATGTCAGTCTTCCAAGGCTGAAGGAAAACAGCCCTTTGCTCCAGAGAGAGGCACACTCTATGTATAATGCAGTCCATGACTCTGCTTGCAAGTCCTGAAGAAATGCAAGAGACCCATAGAAAAGGTCTCCCAAAACCATCTTTCTTTGAATAATATTACTTGCTATTTTTAAACACACATGAAGATACTGACATAGTTATTGTCAAAATAGTAGATTTGTTACCATATTTTATCAACTTATTCACTCACATCTGCTTCTGACATTTTATTCTTTCCCATTGTGCTCATTATTCTTGCTAAACTATATCTTTAGTGGCATTATTTGTGAGAGTCTATGGCTAATAACTTTCTGGATCTATTCCTTCCTTCCTTCCTTCCTTCCTTCCTTCCTTCCTTCCTTCCTTCCTTCCTTCCTTCCTTCGATAATTCATGATTTGTAATTTGACTGGGTGCAAAATTCTAGACTGATAATTATTTTTGTTCAGCACCTTGAAGGTAGGACATTATTTCTCCCGGATCCACTGTTGCTCACATAAGTCTGCAATCAGGGTTAGTTCTTTCTCCTTTGTAACTATTTGGAATTTCTCTTCTTCCTTGATGACCTATAGTTTTATCAGTCTGTTTTGATGTACAATTGACCCTTGAACAACACAGGGTTAGGAATGCCACTAGCCTTCCCCGCCCAGTAAAAAGTCCACATACAACTTTTTAAAAAATTTAATTCCAAATAGTTAAAATATAGTGTTATAATAGTTCCAGGTGTACAATATAGTGAGTGATTCAACAATTCTTTACTCAGTGCTCATTACAGTAAGTGTACTCTTAATCTCCTTCACTTATTTCATCCATCCCCCACCCACCTCTGGTAACCTTCTGGGTAACCATTAGTTTTTTCTCTATATTTAAGAGCCTACTTTTTGGTTTGTCTCTTTTTTGTCATTGTTTATTTCCTAAATCCCACAAATGAGTGAAGTCATATGGTATTTGTCTTTCCATGACTGACTTATTTCACTTAGCACTATACTTCCTAGATTCATCCATGTTGTTGCAAAAGGCAACATTTCAATCTTTTTATGGCTGAGCAATATTATATGGTATATTATATATATACCATATATATACCATTTCTTCTTTACCCATTCATCTATTGATGAACACTTGGGCTGCTTCCATAATGTGGCTATTACAAATAATGCTGCAATAAACCTAAGGGTTAATATATCTTTTTGAATGAATATTTTTGTATTCTTTGGGTAAATACCCAGTAGTGGAATTACTGGATCATACTGTAGTTCTATTTTTTAATCTTTTGAAGAAACTTCATACTGTTTTCCACAGTGACTGCACCAGTTTGCATTTCTACCAACAGTACATGAGGGTCCTTTTTCTCTACATCTTCACCACCACTTCTTTCTTATATTTCTTATTTTAACCATTCTGACAGGTGTGAGGTGATATCTCATTGTGGTTTTGATTTGCATTTCCCTCATGATGAATTATGTTGAGCATCTTTCTATGTGTCTGTTGGCCATTTGTATGTTTCCTTTAGAGAAATATCTGTTCATTTCTTCTGCTCATTTTAAGTGGACTATTTGTTTTTATTGGGATATTGAGTGGTATAAATTCTTTATGTATTTTGGATAATACTAACCCCCTTTTGGATATATTATTTGCAAATATCTTCTCCCATTCAGTAGATTGCCTTGTAGTTTTGTTGACTGTCTCCTTTGCTGTACAGAAACTTTTTATTTTGATGTAGTCCCAATAGCTAATTTTTGCTTTTGTTTCCCTTGCCTCAGGAGACATATCTAGAAAAATGTTGACATGGCTGATGTCAAAAAAATAACTGCCTGTGCTCTCTTCTAGGATTTTTATGGTTTAAAGCCTCACATTTAGGTCTTTAATCCATTTTGAGTTTATTTTTGTGTGTGGTGTAAGCAAATGGTCCAGTTTCATTCTTTTCCTGCCTAGTTTTCTTAGCTCCACTTTTTGAAGAGACTTGTCTTTTTCTCATTGCATATTCTTACCTTCCTTGTCAAAGATTAATTGACCATGTAATTGTTGATTTATTTCTGGGCTCTCTATTCTGTTCCATTAATCTATGAGTATATTTTTGTGCCACTACCATACTGTTTTGATGACCACAGGTTTGTAGTATATCTTGAAATCTGAGATTGTGATACTTCCAGTTTTGTTCTTTTTCAAGACTGCTTTGGCTATTTGGGCTCCATACAAATGTTAGGTTTTGTGGTTCCATACAAACATAAGGATTATTTGTTCTAGTTCTGTGAAAGATTCTGTGAATATTTTGATAGGGATTGCCTTAAATCTGTAGATTGCTTTGGGCAATACGGAGATTTGTTCTTCCAGTCTGTGAATATGGAATATCTTTTCATTTTTTGTGTGTAGTCTTTCACTTCCTTGGTTAAATTTATTCCTAGATATTTTATTAATTTTGGTGCAATTGTAAGTAGGCTTATTTTCTTAATTTCTCTTTCTGCTACTTCATTATTAGTGTATAGAAATGCAACAGATTTCTGTATACTGATTTTGTATCTTGCAATATTACTGAATTCATTTATTGGATTAGCAGATTTTTTGGTGGAATTCTTAGGGTTTTCTCTATATAATAACATGTCATCTGCAAATAGTGAAAGTTTTACTTCTTCCTTACCAATTTGGATGCCCTTTATTCATTCTTCTTGTCTGATTGCTGTGGCAAAGACTTCCAGTACTATGTTGAATAAAATTTTGGAGAGTGGGCATTCTTGTCTTATTCCTGACCTTAGGAGAAAAACTCAGTTTTTCACCATTGAGTATGATGTTAACTGTGGGTTTTTCATATATGGCTTTTATGATGTTGAGGTATGTTCCTTCTAACTTTGTTGAAGGTTTTCATTGTGAAGGATATTGTACTTTGTGAAATGCTTTTTCTGCATCTATTGAAATGATCATATGGTTTTTATCCTCTTTCACGTACAACTTTTGACTTCCCTAAAACTTAACTCGTAATAGCCTACTGTCGATCAGAAGCCTTAACAAAAACAGAAACAATATATATTTTGTATGTTATAAATATTTTATACTGTACTCTTACAATAAAGTATGTGAGAGAAAATAAAGCATTATGAAGAAAGTCATAAGAAAGTGAAAATACATCTATAGTACTATGCTGCATTTACTGAAAAAATCTGCATTTAAGTGGCTTGTGTAGTTCAAACCCATGTTGTGCAAGGTTCAACCATGTATTTTTTAAAATAAGCTTCATCCAACCTTGGCATTCAGTGGATTTTTAACTCTGAGGAATCAACTCTTTTTCTAATTCTATAACTTTCTCAGCCATTGACTAAATAATATGTCCTATACTTTTTACCATAGAAGTGTCTATTAGAAAAATATGAGGGCTTTAGGGATGCTTGGGTGGCTCAGTGGTTGAGCACCTGCCTTTGGCCCAGGGCATGATCCTGGAGACCTGGGGTCAAGTCCCACATCAGGCTCCCTGCATGAAGCTTGCTTCCTGTGTATCTCTCATGAATAAATAAATAAAATCTTTAAAAAAAAAAAGAAAGAAAAATATCAGGGCTTTTTTTATTTGTCCTCTTTATTGCTTAAATTTTCTACGTTTTTTATTTCTTTATATTTGCGATGTTATGGCAGACATTCTTAATTTTATCTTTTAATTCACTTAAATTTATATTAACCTTATCAAGTCCATCATTTAGCTCATCTGGTGTGCTTTTCATTTTAAATGACAATATTTTATCTCTATAATTTCTATGTTTTATAACTGCTTTGTTTCACAACTGTCTAATCTTATCTCATAAGTGCTAATATTCCTAAAAATTTTAACTGAATTTCTCTCAAAATGCTTTTGTGTCTATTTTCTCAGATACAGACTTTCTTACTTATATGTCAATCAGTTGTCATTTATAACAATGGTATGCCTTTTATATTTTTAAATTATTGCTCAGTTTTACTCCTTGGGAATTGAAGTTCATGTAAGTTTCAGCCTCCTACCATTTGTGGGGTGCAAGACTTAGTTTCCAGATCTGCTTTTGTCAATATCCCAAATCTCACAGCCTATGCATGGTCCCAGCTTTCATGAGTCTTTTTGTTTCAACTTTAGCTTACCTCTGTGGAATATTTATTTATGGAAACTGGAGTTTTTATTTTGCCTATTTGGAGCTCAATTAAATACTTTGAAAAATTATCTCTGTTTTTATATATTTGGAAGAGAGAGTATGTTGTGTCAGCCATATTTATCTTATTAGTCTTTAAAGAATATTTGTAATAAAGATGCATGATAAAAGAACAGTGGTTTGAGAGAAAAACTAGTGAATAAAAGAACTTCTAGAATAGAAGATAGTAAAATGTGTTTGTGGAAAGAAGTAATGGTGGAACCAGAGAGAATAATTCCACTAAAAAATAGGGGGCTGGGGGCTGAGAGAATCATAGAAGAGACTGAAGGAGATGGTATCACAAGTCCAAGCAGGACTTTTGTAGAACTTAAGATAAGGACATAGATTTGGCATGAGTTGAAACTGGTCAGATAATTCAGGCATCACGTCATGGGTTATATTAAGCCACGCTTAGAGTATTAACTCTTTAGAGGCATAACTTTGATTATATGTATATAATATCGTCTCCATACACTTACCAGTTCCCTGACAGCAGCTAGCTATCTCAAGATTTAATTCAATTCTGGCATTCTCTCTCTGGTATTAGTGTCAGATCCCACAAATTAAGAACTGAGTTCCACAAGACTACTCCCTCACACCACTACAGATACCAGTTCAATTCCAAGTTGTCACTTGTGCTTCTAACTGAACAGCCATAAAACAGGTTGTCATGAGCACACTATGAAGGGACATACACGAGTTGTGTATTTCTACAATGTCAGCTTTATTCAATCATAAAGCAAAGTTAAATCACAATTATAAAGCAGGTTCAGGATTTCAAACTCATGACATTTCACCATGTGATTAAACTTGGCTTCTTACATAGCACACAGAGCAGGGCATAAGACAAACCACAAAACAAACAAGATAACAGAAGGGTGTAGGAAGTTAACGAACCAAATGTGAAATCAGTCTGTGGGTACGCAGTTGAGATAAGGCCTCGGTCTGGTCTGGGTCTGCTCTCAGCAGTTAGTGCTGCTTATGTTTAAGCAGTGAAGGATCTTGGTTCTGTTCAGAAATCAATCCAGCAGAGCCTTCAGTGGCAGTTGCCTTTTTTAAGGGGTCAGACATAGAGGAGTCATGTCTGAAGAGTCTGACAGTTTGTTGCCCATATCCTCCCTTTTTAAAAGGGATTTGATTGGTTTGGGGCACCTGCAGACCTCCTCTGGTTCTGCTCATTATCAGTTCTGGGGTGTGGGATGACGTTGGTCCCAGTGATATCTCCTAGCTGCAATACTTTTAACTGCTTGTGTCATTGCTTGACTCAGGCTCCCACTTGACATGAGAGACTCCATTTTGCTATCTACACAGAGGCTCCCATGATCCCCTCCTTGGGTTTGACAATTTGCCAGAATGGCTCACAGAACTCAGGAAAATAGCTTACCTACCTGATTACAAGTTTATTATAAAAATGCACAATTCAGAAACAGCCAGATGGAAGAAATGCACACATCAAGATTTGGGGGAATGGGTAGAACTTCTATGCCCTCTCCAGGTGCACCATCCTCCCAACACTTCCACATGTTCACCAACCCAGAAGTTCTTTAATTCCTTTTGGTTAGGACTTTTTATAGAGATTTCATTACATAGACACGATTGATTAAATCACTGGCTATTGATAATTACTCAATCTCCAACCCCTCTACTTCATAAGTGTCAGAAGTAGAGTTGAAAGTTCCAACCCTATAATTACTTGGTTGGTTCCCTTGACAATCATCTCTCCATTGTAGGTGGGGTATCTGGGAGCTTCTAGCCACCAGTTATCCCATTAGCATACAAAAAAACCCACTTATTTCTTCAGAGATTCCAAAGATTTTAGGAGCTGTGTGCTAGGAAATAGGGGTAAACACCAAGTATATATGTTTATATATATATATTTTATTATGTCACAACTCAATATACACCCAGATAACAAATCTGTCTGAGTTGAATTCTAATGATTCAACTCACAAGAAATTAATGTGTAAACCAGAATACCAATGTTTTACAATGGAAAGTAAACATTTCACAAGGACTGGACTGTTTCTGTGGGCTGATCAGCGTATTCTCTTATAGAAGAAAGTTACCTAAGAAGCCAAATTACAAGCAGTGGGCTTGTTGGTGAGTAAAGAATCAGAATAACAAAAACTAATTGTAATATTAATAGTTAATGCCTATAGAGCTATGGTAGCACGAAGTACTACATACAAATGTACCTTTCAAGAGTACTAGTTAAATTAGACCAACGGTCAAGGGACAGCTTTATAGTACAGGGTCATACTGCCCTTTGACACCATTTTTTTGTTTCATGCTTATTGCTTTTATTTACACATTAAAATGAACAGTGGCAAACAATTACTACCATTATTAGTAAATTTCTACAGCTATAATTCCAGTCTCCATCACTTCTAATTGATAGTGCATGCAGGCTATGTATAAATCAACTTACCTAATTTTCACAGTTACATGAAATACGTAGCCCTAACCTTATTCCAAAGATGAGAAAACTGAGACATTAAAAAGTTATATAAATTGAATGAAACTACATTAGAAATAGTTTACTTGAATTTAAATTGTTTGCCTTGAAATTTCATGTCTTTGAGATCAGTTGATTAACTATAAGCCCAGATAGGTTAATTATTTTATGATAGGATGCTGAGGCCACTGAGCCTGGATGTTCCTGAAACACTTTAGCCACTCATTACTGAGGGACACTTCTTGTACAGATGGCTAATCTCATTAATTACACTTCTCCCAATTTCATTCTCAGCATGCAAACTAGAAGTTATGAGGAATATCTTGCTGACAACCCCCATCTGCCTTACTAGAATATCTCTGTAAGCAAAATAGATTCATCTTCTTCTGAAATAGGAGTCAGAGGGAAGGAAAGGACATGGATGCAATAGTGAAAAATTGGGAAAGCACAAGAGTTAAAGAGAGAAAATTTATATGTAGTAATTTATGTGTTCTCAGTGAAGTAGTAGCTAAAGTCATCCTTTTGCTCAAATGGTGAAAGTTGCATTTTTGAGGTCAGTGCCTTTAGTGATATTTAAGTTAAAACCAGGCAATATCAGGGAAAAAAAAGATGATAAATTATAGGTGAGAATAAATGTCTAGAGATCCAAAAAAGTAGAGTCACAAAATCTACTTTAGTAATACTCTGCTGAGGAAGTTGAGAGAGTAACCAGTAAGTTTATGTACATGGAAGTGCCCAATATATGATGGATATCTGCTCTTGGGTTTAAAACAGAGATCTAGACTGGAGTTATGGCTTTGAGAGTCATCAGCTTGACCAGTACTTGATACTTGAAGCAAATGTAATGAATGAGATGACCCAATCAAATATATAGACCTGGAAAGCAACAAGGCAGAGTGGAATCCTAGAGATGAGATAAATGTTGGGCAGGGCAAGGGTAGCCCTCAGTGGAAACTAAGAAAAAGCAATGAGAAATATGGAGGAAGCCCAAAAATGGAAAGACAAGGAAATCTGTGTTTAATATGATACACATAGTTAGATGCCTAGGTGGCTCAGTGGTTGAGTTCTGCCTTTGGCTTAGTTCATGATCCCACGGTCCTGGGACCAAGTCCTGTATTGGGCTCCCCATAGGGAGCCTGCTTCTCTCTCTGCCTATGTCTCTACCTCTCTCTGTGTCTCTCATGAATAAATAAATAAAAATCTTTTTAAAAAGATAATACATATAGTCTGTGTATGTCTGAGTCATCATCATATGCACTTTTTAGACAGTGCACACACATAATAAATACTGGATGATAGAAATGATTTTATTTTTCTAATGATTTCTTCAAGATGCTTGAGAGGCCATTGGTAACATGTAAAGAACATTGATTTTTACAATTAGGAGCCCTAGGCTTAGTCTTAGTTATTAGATGTTCTCTATGACTTTGTGACCTACTTTCTCTCAGCATCAATGTTTATGAGACTTTTTTATACACCGAGAGCCACTCTATAAAAAAGGATTTTTTAAAAAAGTTGTTTAAAGTAAGAAGCTTAACTATTTATTATTAAACTTGTTTAAAAAAATAACTTGTGGGGACGCCCAGCAGCCAAAATGAAGGTGAGGATGCTGAGCCGGAACCCGGACAACTATGTCCACGAAACCAAGCTGGACTTACAATGAGTTCCAAGAAACTATGAAACCTTACATCCTTTTGAGGTCCCACGAGAGTACGTAAGAGCTTTAAATGCTACCAAACTGGAACGGGTATTTGCAAAACCATTTCTTGCTTCCCTGGATGGTCACCGAGATGGAGTCAATTGCTTGGCAAAGCATCCAAAGAGCCTGGCTACTGTCCTTTCTGGGGCATGTGATGGAGAGGTTAGAATTTGGAATTTGACTAAATGAAAATGTATCCGCACAATACAAGCACATGAAGGTTTTGCACGAGGAATATGTACTCGATTTTGTGGGACTTCTTTTTTTACTGTTGGTGATGACAAAACTGTGAAGCAGTGGAAAATGGATGGACCAGGCTATGGAGAAGAGGAGGAACCATTGCATACAAGACTAGGAAAGACAGTGTATACAGGAATTGATCATCACTGGAAAGAAGCTGTTTTTGCCACATGTGGACAGCAAGTAGACATTTGGGATGAGCAAAGAACAAGTCCTATATGTTCAATGAGCTGGGGATTCGACAGTATAAGTAGTGTTAAATTTAATCCAATTGAGACATTTCTCTTGGGAAGTTGTGCTTCTGACAGAAATATAGTACTATATGATATGAGGCAAGCTACTCCCCTGAAAAAGGTCATCTTAGATATGAGAACAAATACAATATGTTGGAACCCTATGGAAGCTTTCATTTTTACTGCAGCAAATGAAGATCACAACTTATATGCTTTTGATATGCGTGCACCGGACACTCCCGTAATGGTACATATGGATCATGTATCTGCGGTGCTTGATGTGGATTATTCTCCCACTGGGAAAGAGTTTGTGTCAGCTAGTTTTGATAAATCTATTCGTATCTTTCCTGTGGACAAAAGTAGAAGCAGGGAGGTCTATCACACAAAGAGAATGCAACATGTTATCTGTGTGAAATGGACTTCTGACAGCAAATATATTATGTGTGGATCTGATGAAATGAACATTCGTCCTTGGAAAGCTAATGCTTCTGAAAAATTGGGTGTGCTTACATCACCAGAAAAAGCAGCCAAAGATTATAACCAGAAGTTGAAGGAGAGATTTCAGCATCAT
Source organism: Vulpes lagopus (assembly GCF_018345385.1). Lineage (NCBI taxonomy): Eukaryota > Metazoa > Chordata > Mammalia > Carnivora > Canidae > Vulpes > Vulpes lagopus. The sequence goes on along the minus strand of NC_054825.1, from coordinate 95,190,360 downwards.
CCTCACATAAAACGCATTGCTCGTCACCGGCACCTACCAAAATCCATCTACAGCCAGATCCAGGAACAGCGCATCCTGAAGGAAGCTTCCCGACGAAAGGAGGTGAATCGTCTCAAACACAGCAAGCCTGGATCTGTGTCGATTGTCCCAGAGAAGAAGAAACACATAGTGGCAGTTGTGAAGTAATACTTGGTATCCCTACCAATCCTGATGTCTAATCATTTGTTACCTATTGATATGCGGACTCTGCAAATAAAGTACTGGTTCTAGAATAATAACACACGGTTTAGTTACAGGTAGAGCACTATGTACCGTGAGAAATGGTCCTGCCAGGTGGCCTGGTTGTTAAGACTGTCCAACATTTTAACCCTGATCTGCTTTCTTATTTCACTCAAGAATACAGTATTTGCAAACTAACTGTTTATTACCGTTAGACATTGCAGATATACTTCCTCTTTGACCTGTTATTGTAGATATACTATACATTTGAATTTATGTTTAAGACCAAACCTCTCTTTTGTTACCTTTAATACTACTTTGGGCAACTATTGCAGTGATTCTTCCTGATGATACGTAACATGTGGAAAAATTGTGTCAGAACTTTCTCAATTCAATTTTCTGTGCTTTATTTTTATTTGGCTTTTTGAGAGTTTAAAGATGACCAGTCTGCATTTATATAACTTTTATAAGAATTATAATTTATGGTTTAAGATAATAAAACATCCTTTTCTCTGCATTGTAAAAAAAATAACTTGTGATGGGAAAAATGTGAATGACAGTGGAGATAATGTTTGTCATAAAACACTAACGAGTTTTCACATCTATAGAAGTTTAATTCATACATATATTGTGTTTGAGAGGATAGTTTATTCACTCTTGTTAGGGATGCTTTTTTGAATTTTTGTTCTTTATATTTAAGGCAATGTTATGAGGTATGTTCAGGATCGTCTTCATGTGGAACTATCCTTATGCTATTAAAATTATTTCTTTATCTCTAACAAAAATTTGCCTAAAATCTCTATTCTATTCCCTAATATTAATATAGCAATAGTATATTTTGTTATTTTAGTATTGTTTATCTTTTGGTGTTTTTTAAATGTAATACTTTTGTATATTTAGGTATTAAGTACATTGTATGTAAACAACAAATAACTTTTTAAAAAGTCTTATCTGAAAATCTCTGTTTTTTTATGGTTAAAAATAATCCATTTATTACTTGTATTTCTTGTGATTAATAATTTGGATTCATTTTGATTACCTTAGTTTATCTCTTCTATTTATAATGCTGTTTTGTTGTTGGTTGCTTCTTGTTTTTGTCTGGCAACTTATTTTTGAATAATTGGTTACCTTTTATAAAATCATAAGACAGATTTTTTCCATTGTCTCCTGATCTCTATATTTGCTGATATGAAATCTGCAAACCTTTTAATGGTCACTTTTTAATTAATTAATTATTTATTTATTTTAAAAGATCTTATTTATTTATTTGAGAGAGAGAGAGAGAGAGCATGAGCTGGGAGTGGGGGACAGAGGAAGGGGAAGAGAGAGAAGCAGACTCCCCACTGAGCAGGGAATCCAATGTGGGGCTCATCCCAGGACCCCAGGACCATGACCTGAGCTGAAGGCAGATGCTTAACCAACTGAGCTACGTAGGCACCCCCAATGGTCACCTCTTTAGAGAAGATCTCTATTTCTCCAACTTGGTTTCAATATTTTCTCTTTGATTTGGTATTATGAAATTTTATTCTGGTGTGTCTTGTGCAAATTTATTTTTTTTATCCTCAGGATTTTACTATATTTGCTTACATTGTGGACTGATGATCTCTTCTGGAAAGTTCTCTGCTATTTATCTTTAAATTTCTACATTGCCACTATTTTCTCTATTATTCTTCTGACTCTCTTATTGAAAGTGTGTTAGACTTTTTCAATTTATTCTTCATGTTTTAACTGTGTATTTATATTTTCTATTGTTTGTACTCCTGGGTAACTTTTTCCAGACTATTTCCCAGTTTACCTATCTTCTCTGGCTATGTAATGCACAACTTTACCCATTCCTTGCTTTATTTTAGTGATAATTATTTCTTAATTTCTAGAAATATGTTTAAATCTTTTCTAATCAGTGTTTTTAAACAGTGTCATTAACCTTATTAGTGCTTTATTTCACATTCTTATTTTTTAATCACTTAAATATACTTATTTGGGAATCTTTTTATATGCTATTTTAAGGTTTTAATTAGCATGCTAATTATCCTCTTGTATTGCTGACTTTCTCATAGTATTCTATTTCTTTGTATTATAATTTCTTAGGGTTAGCTCACCTTCACAATTATTTATTTGTGGGAGTCGTGTGACCTGAGTTCTTTTCAAGGTATTGTCTTTTTGTTGTTTGTTTACTTCTGGGAGAGATACTATTTTCCATTGATCTAGATTTGTTTTTTTTTTTTTTAAACTCATTTCCCAAATTGAGTGTCCTGTGCCAATTGGCATAGTACCCATTTAGATCTCACACCTAATTAGATATACAATTTTAATTTCTCTTGGGAAATTTAACTTTTCCCTATCCAATATTTTTAACACACTACAGATTTCTTTGACACTTCCAGTTCCCTTTGCATGGAAAACATGGCTATTTTAAGTTCCTGGCTTTATTTAAGTGCATTATTTCCATGTCTCATGTTCCTAGATAGGTGTTAAAAACCTAGCTTTTTGCTATCAGGATTTATGTTGAGATCTGATGGGTTTATTTTCTTCCAGAGGCAGGGGCATCACCTCTTATATTTATTCTTTCATTTGTGAACTATTTATATATTTTTTATTTCCTTTAGGATCATTTTTGTATTTTAAAAATCTTATATTTACTAAGTATTTCTATGTATATTTGGAGTGGAAATAGAGTCTACAATAACTGAGCCACTCATATTCGCAAAGGAGAAAAACTGTATTAGGCTATTTTTAGTTAATATATATCTTTGGGAAAAAATGGATTTTCAAATATTTTACAGTTTAATCGCTTTATTTATGCAATCTATCTGTCCTGGCCCCACTGTTTGCAAATATAAGGTAGTTTAAAGCTTTTAGAGTGGGTTTCAGGAGTCTATGCATGGCTTTATTTTATTGGAAAATTTTCAACCTTCATATAATATGTTCTAAAACTTGCATTAAAGCTATAATCTTTAGCACTGAATGTGAGAGAAATAATCATTTTGTTGTTGTTTTTCAAACATTAGCTCATTAAACTTCACTGGGAATTTGACATTGCTACTTACTCTTCTTTCTTTTTATATCCAGTAACGTGAAATTGATAACACTTCTTGGTCTCATCTGCTGCTTCTTACCTACCTGACCCTTGCTGTCTCTTGTTGGACTTTTGTTTAGGCTTTTCACCCTGAGTACCTCAACCTACTTCTCACTATGCACCACCCTGCTATATGGAACTACTCCTGTAAGAGTCAACAGACATCATACAGATGTGTTCTCCTTGGAGAGTGAATGAAATATGTGAACATGAGCATTTGGAGTTCCCCAAAAAGATATGTCGAAGTCTTACACAATATCTGTGAATTATGACTTTTACTGGAGATAATTTCTTTGTAGATGTAATCAAGTTAAGATGAGGTCATTAGAGTGGCCCCTAATCCAGTATGCTTATTGTCCTCATTAGAATTGGCAAATGATATGTGAAGTCCTAGACACACCAGGAGAATGCCGTGTGATGACAGAGGCAAACACTGGAATGATGTAGCTACAAGGCAAGGAATACTAAGGATCCATGGCTTCTTCTAGAATTTATGAAGAAGCGAGGGAAGATTCTCCCCTTCAGCTTCAGGGAGACCACAGCACTGCCAACAACTCCAATTCAGACTTCTGGCCTCCAGGATTGTGAGACAATAGATTTCTGTTGCTTTAAGGCACTCAGTTTGTGGTGCTTTGTTACAGCAGCCCTAGGAAACTAATATAGGTCCTTTAGGGAAGCCTTGACTTTCTGCATTAATGAGCATTGGCATCTCTTAAGCCTTTGCACACAGTGAAGATCACAAAATCCTGTCATCAGACTTGAAAACCTTTTAAGATGAATACCTATGAGCTTCCATTTTTTGTTCTTTTTTCCTCATAAGTGGTTGCCTTTTCTTAGGCTTCAGGAGAGAATCTTCTCATTCAGTGAGGAAATGAGATTGCCCACCTTTTTCTTCACTCAGTCTGGCTCACTGATGAGGAGAGGCTTTGGGCCACTGCCCCATCTACCTCCCATGGCATCTCTCTCCTGCCAGCCCGGGAGTACAGCAGGAGATAAAATATGGAGATGGTTTAAGAAGATGTGGCAGCTTACCACTTTGTTCCTATCAAGTTTTTCCTTTAAGATATTTTCACCCAGCTTCTCTACATGCTATATCCGTGATGAGTCAAGCAAGAGGAACTGCCTGCATTTCCTTCGGGGTTCACCACCCTTATACTTTAATAACAGCATATGCTGGCCCACTGCAATTCTTTTCATAGATAACAGCCCTACTACAGCATCCCACTACTCTCTGGTAGAAGTCAACTTTTATGGATTGATTTAAAATGACTTGGAGTGGGAGAAAAGTAGAATCATTCTGCTCTTTTTATAAAGGTCAGACTGACTGGCTGCCTCAAATAATCACACTTATTTTACTTAGTCATTTTTTTCCAAGCAAGTACGAATATATTTCTGATTTCATTTTCTCTCTGGTGACCCCCATCCACCCACTTACTACCCTTTCTACTTAGTGTTTTCCCCTGCTGCCTCACTCATCTATCTGCTTCCAATCAATTTCCAAAAGAAAGCTTTGCATAAAAGATGTGCCTATTAATAACAATTTTAAGAATTGTAGATGATGGAAAATATGGCAAAAAATAAAAACTCTCAACTCTGAGTCTTTGGGAGTGTGGTGGTGCCAGGAGGGAAGAGTAGGTGCCTTTACATCTCAGAGCATGCACCCTCTCTGCCTCCCCTTCAGTCGTGCCCACTTAGTGCCTTGACATGGGCTCTGGGTTCCCTATGTTTCACATCCTCTTCCAGTACAATTGGTCCCCATTATCCTTTTTGATTTCATATTAGCTCTTTTATTTTGTGCACAAGGCGATAAATGATGAATAAATGTACAGGGTCTTCCTCTTTTATATGGCATCAAACCCTGACTCTATTAGCTGTCAACAATTTCTTTAACTTCTTTAGCTCTGATCAATTTTTTATCTGTAAAGTAGGAATGGTCACACCTCCATTGCTTACCTGGTATAAAAATTAAATAACAATGTTCATTCTTGGCCTTGAACAAGCATTCATTAAAACAGGTAACTGAGGGGATCCCCTGGGTGGCTCAGTGGTTTAGCACCTGCCTTTGGCCCAGGGCGAGATCCTGGAGTCCCAGGATCGAGTCCCATCGGGCTCCCGGCATGGAGCCTGCTTCTCCCTCCTCCTGTGTCTCTGCCTCTCTCTCTCTCTCTCTGTCTATCATAAATAAATAAATAAATCTTAAAAAAAAAAAGGTAACTGACTGTTATCATTGCGGTTGTTAACATTTCACTCCATGCTCATCTCCAGTTGGCTGCCAATATTTTACTGTAGGACAGATTCTTGTGTAGGTTTTTTTTTTTTTAAAGATCTTTATTTTGTGTACATCAAGAATCAGAAATCTTTGTCTACATACAAACAATTTTGCTATTGCTCTGTGAGGTTTCTTAGATGCCATTGCTCCTTAAGAGGCAGTATTGAAGGAAAGGAAGACAGCCAGTTCCTGTGTCTCTTGTGTCTGGGAGCCTTTGTTGAAGAGAGAATGCAAAGACCACCTTGATGGGCCAAGAAGAATCAGGCTGAAGTGGGCCTGGGATGGAGGGCAATGGTGGTATAGCCATGGGAAGGCCTTGCTGAGGAGCCATGAGAGTACATAGTGCAAGGGCATGTGGAGCAGTGATTTGATGCCAGAGCTCCAGTTGTTTATGTGCTCATTAATACATCTTTCTCCAACACTTATGTGAAGTCAATATTATACTAATTTTACAGATGGAGACCCAAGGTGCTGAGCTTGCTCTCTTCAAGGTCAGCCAGCCTGCCAGTGGGAGGGAAAACGTAACACCAAAGGAATTTCTTCCATCTTTCTCCAGAAAGGCAAATGCTAATGGTCCTTAAATAAATGACTCTTTCTATGTAGCTCCAACATGAATTTAAAATTAAGTAAAAATGAATGAAGTGAAGAAATTTCTGACCCTTTACCTTGAAAATTTAGAAGGTGAGGAAGTTTTAAAATAAGTTCTATGTTATTTGTTGGTTGGTGAGGAAAAATGTCCATTAAATAAATTAGTTTGGAAGACCCAGAGTTTATCACCTTGTAAAGCTTTCCTCCTTTCTATGTGTGTTGGCAGGTTTTTGTGGAGTCGGTGACTTCCTCCCACCCCTTTGATAAAACTGCCTTTGAAACAAATAGCAAGAGAAAGCAAGTAGGAATTTCATTTTTAGATGTTATTTTCTTTCTGCCTCTATTTAATCAGTGGTTTGCTGGTTTGTTAACTTCATTTTGTCAGGGGATAAAAGTGAAGTAAGTCTTTATAAAAGATATTATCGATTTTACCTAACTCTAAAAGTGAACATGAAAAATTATATAACCCTTAAATGTCTTGGGCTTGGAGAAATGCCAGTGAAGAATTTATAAGGAACAAAGGATATATTTAAGCCCTTCCTTTTACTGTCTCTCTCTAGTGCACTAAGGATGAAAGAGCATGCAGTTGGGGAGATAGGATGATTGCTCGGAGTTGTTGAACTACCCTTTGCCAGCTATGAGAAATGGGAAGTCATTTGCCTTCTTGAAATTTCAGTTTCTTGCCCAAAATATGGTAGGAGTAGTAGCTTCTATCTATGTGGCTGATACAAGGAACAAATGAGATAACATGTGTAGTAGAACTTTGTAAATTATATACTGTGATGTGTCATGACCTGTGGCCAGGTCATGGTACTCAGATATTTAGCCAAACATTAGTCTAGATGTTTCTGTGAAAGTCTTTTTTAGATGAGATTAACATTTAAATCAGTAGACTCTGGGTAAAGTATATTAGCCTCCATAATGTGAGTGGGAGTCATCCAATCAGTTGGAAAGACTGACTTCTCCAGAAGAAGAGGAAATGCTGCCAGCAGACTGCTTCAGATTTGAACTGCGACTCTTCCCCAGGTCTCCAGCCTGCTGGCCACCCTGTAAGTTTTGGACTAGTGAACCTCCACAATTCTGTGAGACAGTTCCTTAAAATAAATTTCTCTCTCTCTCTCCCTATATATAAATGAATAGATCCAAAATAAATAAATAAATAAATAAATAAATAAATAAATAAATAAATAGATCCTATTGGTTCTGTTTCTCTGAAACCCTCACTGATACACGTCATTATACAAAACAAAATATTTTGGATTAACACCTTATTTTTTCATTAAAAACATTTAATTTTCTTTCATTTCTTATATTCTATTTCTAGAAAGGATATAACACCTTGATAAAGAGATCTTCTTCCTTATATTTTTTATCAGCTTTATTGATCCAAGTACAATAAAATTCACCAGTTTTTTGTCCAATTTGACAAATTTTCAGAATTTTGTACAGTAGCACAACCCACCACATTATTATGTAGAATATTTCTCTCACATCAACATTTCCAGCTGTGTTTGTAATCAGTTCCCTTCTCTAACCTTTTGGGCCTAGACAATCACTGATTTTCTTTTTTCTCGAATTTAATAAAAAGTGAACTCATAGAGTGCATAGTCTTCGTATTACTTAATGTAATACATTTGAATCATCCATATTGATGCACACATGTGTTTATGTTCCTTTTTATTGCTGAGTAGTAGTCTATGATAGGAAAAGAATCACATTTTGTTTATATATGCTTCAGTTGACAGATATTTAGATTCTTTCTACTTTGGGATACTATGAAGGAAGCTGTTATGAACATTTGCATACAAATTTTTGTGTGGACTTATGCTTTCTTTACTCTAAGTAAACGTATAAAGGAGAAATTGCTGGGTCATAGAGTAAGTGTATATTTATCTTTGTAAGAGGTGGCCAAACTGTTCTGAAATGTGTTCCATATGCAATGTATGGGGATTGCAGTTGCTTACCTTCTTTCTAAGGTAGTTGCAGTTGCTACCAATTCTTATGGATGGGTAATACCTCATTGTGGTTTCAGTTTGCATTTATTAATGGTTAATCACATTGAAGAGCTTTTCTTATGCTTCTTTGCCATCTATATATCTTCTCTTTTGAGCTCTCTATTCAAATCTACTATTCATTTAAAATATGGATTTTTTGTTATTAGATTGCATAGGTTTTTTTATACATTTGAATACAAATCATTAGTAGATCTATGCTTTATAAATATTTTCTCCTACTCTGCGGAATTGTTTTTTAACTTTCTTAAAAATCTTTTGAAAAACAAATGTTTTCATTCTTAAGAAATCTATTTTATCAATTTTTTGTGCTTTGTTGTGTCCTATTTAAAGAAATTTGGCCTAATTTAAGGTCACAAAGATTTTCTTCTATGTTTCGTCCCAGAAGTTTTGTAGTATTGGTTCTATATTGTAGGTCTATAATGCATTATAGTTAGATTTTGTAGGATGTAAGGTAAAGGTGGATTAAATTTATTTTGTTTTGACTTCAGATGTCTAATTGTTCAAACACCATTGTTGAAAAGATTGTTTCCCAAATGAATTACCTTGGCATCTTTTTGAAATGAACTGACTATATAAAGGTGAGTTTACTTCTAAAATCTCTATTTGGTTCCATTGACCTATTTTTATACCATATCATACTGTTTTGGTTACTAAGTAGTATAGTAAATCTTGAAATCAATGGAGTATATTCTCTAACTTTTTTATTCTTTTCACATATTATTTTGAATAGTCTACATAAATTTTATAATCAAGCTGCCAATTTCCAAAAAAAAGAAGAAAAAGAAATCTTGATCAGAGTTTTAATGGATTGAATTGTATCAATATTAGTTGGGTAAAATCATCTTTTTTTTTTAAAGATTTTATTTATTTTATTCATGAGAGACACACAGAGAGAGAGAGAGGCAGAGACACAGGCAGAGGTAGAAGTAGGCTCCACACAGGGAGCCTGATGTGGGACTCAATCCCAGGACTCCAGGATCATGCTCTGGGCCGAAGGCAGGCACTAAACCGCTGAGCCACCCAGGGATTCCCCAGGAAAATCATCTTTAGAATGTCGTCTTTTCTACACACACAGACACACACACACACACACACATACATATACACTTTAGAACTAAAAATGATTTCAGTAAAGTTGCAGGATACAAAAACAATACACAAAAATTAGTTGCATTTCTATATACCAACAATGAAGAATCAGAAAGTGAAATCAAGAAAACATATCATTTAAATTAGCATCAAAAAGAATAAATTACTTACGAATAATTTTAACTGAGGAGATAAAATATCTGTACACTGAAAACAATAAGACACTGGTAAAATAAGTTGAAGAGGCCCTAAAAAAATGGAAAGATATTCCATGTTCATGGATCAGAAGAACTAATATTGTTAAAATGTCCATACTACTCAAAGCAATCTGCAGATTCAATGTCATCCCTTCAAAATTCCAATGACATTTATCAGAAATAGAAAAAAAATCCTAAAATGTGTATGGAACTACAAAAACCCTGAGTAGCCAAAGCAAACTTGAGAAAGAAGAGAAAAACTGGAGGCATCATACTTCCTGATTCCAAACTCTGCTCTAAAGCTACATTAGGGTACCTGGGTAGCTTAGTCAGGCAAGCATTTGTCTTTGGCCCAGATCCTGGGATCAACTCCCGCCTTGGGCTCCCTGCTCAGTAAGGAGTCTGCTTCTCTCTCTTCCTCTGCACCCCCAGCCCTTGCTTGTGCTCTCTCTCTCAAATAAAAAAAAATAAAATCTTTTTTTAAAAAGCTACAGTAACCAAAACAGTGTAGTACTGGCATAAAAACAGACACATAGATCAGTGGAACAAAATAGAGAGCCCAGAAATAAACCCATGCATATAATAGTCACTTGATTTTCTACAAAGGAGCCAACAATAGGGAAAGGATAGGCTCAATAAATGGTTCTGGGAAAACTGAATAGTCACGCAAAAGAATGACATTGAACCCTTATCTCACATCACTCACAAAAGTCAACTCAACATGGATTAAATACTTGAACATAAGATCTGAAACCATAAAACTCCTAAAAACATAGGGCAGAAGCTGGTTTTGGCAATAATTTTTTGAAGTTGACAGCAAAAAGGTAATAAAAACAACAATAAACAAGTGATACTACATCAAACTAAAAAGCTTCTACTCCACACAGGAAACCATCAACACAATGAAAAGGCAACCTATGGGATGGGAGAAAATATTTGCATACCACAAAGCTAATAAGAGGTTAGTGTCCAAAAATCAAGCAAAGAAAATAATTCATATGACTCAATAGCAAAAACAAAAACAAAACAAAACAAAACAAAAAAACAACCTAATTACAAAATGAGCAAAGGATCCAAATAGACGTTTTTCCAAAGAGGACATACAAATAGCCAACAGTTATATGAAAGGGGCTCAACTTCACTAATCATTAGAGAATGCAAATCAAAACCACATGAGATGTCACCTCACATGAGTCACAATGGTGAGGATCAAAAAAGTAAGAAGTAAGTGTTTATAATTATGTGGTAACAAAAGGAATGCTTATGTACTGTTGGTAGTAATGTAATTGGTGCAGTCACTGTGGGAAACAGTATAGGGGTTCCTCAAAAAATTAGGAATAGAAATTCCATATGATTCAGTAATTCCACTGTTTGGTATTTACCCAAAGAATACAAAAATACTAATTCGAAAAGATACATGCATCCTGTATTCATTGAAGCATTATTTATGAAACCAAGTATGGAAGCAACCTGTGTCTATTGACAGATGGGTGGATAAACAATATATATTATACACACACACACACACACACACACACACAAACACAGTGGACTATTACTTAGCCATAAGAAAGAATGAAATGAAATCTTGCTATTTGTGACAATGGATGGACCTAGAGGGTAATATGCTAAGTGAAATAAGTCAGACAAAGAAAGACAAATACCATATGATTTTACTTACATGTGGAATCTAAAAAACAAAACAAATAAACAAACAAAAAGACAAACAGACTCATAAATACAGAGAACTGATCATTGCTAAAGGAGAGGAGGGTGGGAGATGGGCAGAGGTGAAGAGGAACAAGAGGTACAAACTTCTAGTTATAAAATAAATAAATCACAGGGACGAAAATTACAGCATAAAGAATATAGTCCATAATATTGTAACAATTGTGTATGATGACTAAAGGTAACTACACTGATCATGGTGAGCATTACAAATGTACATAATTTCCAAATCACTGTGTTGTGTACCTACAACTAATATAGCATTGTATGTCAACTATACTTTAAGTAGGTAGCTCACTGGAGATTTATCTTTCTTGTTTCCTCTGGACTTATCAACCAAATTTAAGAGGATCATGGAGGTTAGAGAATTAAAGGTCAAAGAGGCCACTCTTTGGAAGTGCTGGGAAGAACTGAAATAATTGTCCTTCTCTCAGGAAGGTGAACCATTGTGTGAGGTTATCACAAGCCCCAGAGTCACACTGTAGGATTTGCATCATGGCTCTGCCCCTTACTAGTTGTGTGGCCTTAACACTTCTATGCCTCAGTTCTTCATCTGTAATATGAGTAGAAAAGCAGTACTTTTACCACATAGTTGTGAGTGATACATAAAGGAATAAAGGAAAACACAAAGTGAGTTCAAACATAGAGTAAGACTTGGAAGAGTACCTGGCACCCAGGGTTCATTCAAATGCTAGCCATTTCATAATTATCTTTATTTAAAAACTATTGCTAGACCATTAAGCGTGTCCTGTGTGACTTCAGGAAATAAGTTTTTTCGTGGTTACATCTGTTTTAGTTCCTTTACCTCCATTATCTGTGCCCAATCCTACAGGGCTTTGCTGTAAGCTCTGCTTCTGAACTGCAAATTGAATTGATAAAATAATTCCTCATAATTGCTTAAGATGTTTCTCCTCCCAGGAACATTTGCATTTTTAAAGGATACTCCAGAAGATACAAAAACTTCCTAGTTCTTGAAAACTAATTGCTGCTTTTCGGTCATTTGGGCTGAGATGCTATATTGCACAATATCAAGGGGTGCTATACTTGTCAACCAATGAAGAAAATAATTTGGTATAGTGGTTTTCAAAATTTACACACTGGAATCTCCAGGATTATGGAAGGAATAGCGAAAGAAAACTCAAAGAACTCTTTGTTCCCCTACTACCTATAGGACCTTTTATATAATTTTTATATTGGACATCTATAGACTTTAAAAGGATCCATTTTGAAGCCCACAGGTTTAGGGTTTAGGGTACAGTATTTTTTTTTTAAACGAATGGATTGATAGAATGGGAAGATATTTCTCACCAGGAGGGTATCTAAATCCCTATGACTTTGACAAAACCAGCTCGATTTTGGATAATGCATAGGATCCTTATGATTACATAGCCTGTTACTGTTCAGAACACTTCATCTTTGCCAGGTGATTTGGACCCCAGGAAGCTTGGTGAAAACCAAGTGTCTTTGTATGATTGACACAGTGAATATTGAGACAGCTGAATTCCTCAATTGCCAAAAGTCTCTTGAATTTCCTATCCACAAATATGTTTATTTAGTAAATCCAAAGGGATCTGCCTGAAACTTTTTTCCCCCCTGATTATGGAAATAACAGAACAAAATTTCTTACATCTCTCCATTCTCTGCTTTTGACTTTAGGATAAAGTCAGATTTTTATTTTCTGTATTCATATAATACATTCATTCATCTTTTAAATATAGTCATTCACTATTAGAACTGAGAGTCCTTATAAAGGGCATCTTAAGCAAACTCCTTTCAGGGAAGAGATTTTTCTTTATCATATGTCATAGAAGCCTACACTTTACAATGCCATAAATAGAAATATATTGTAAAATTTCTTTAAAATACAGAGCACATCCTATAGAGACTGGCATCTGAAAATTGCCTGAGCTAAGTTACATAAAATGCCTGAGGTGGTGTAAGGTAAAAGGTTGGGTCCTAGAGTAAAAATCTGCAGCACTGGCAGGGTTTCAGGGGTGGAAAAAATGCCTACCCTACCAGGTATTTTCTTCTTTGATCAAAGCCTTATTTTCCCTTCCTGTGAGTAGATCTAATCCCCATCTACTTTTCTCATCCAACCAATTATGTTTCCTGTCTCTGATATATGGTCTGCTTCACTGGCCTCCACTCATGATTCATTAACACAGAACACAATAAGCCCCTATTAGTCAATAGCTGGGGATGGCTGGGAAAAAGTGGAGTATGTTGTTGTTTATGTTTTCTATGTGGAAAGAGATGGGGAACTGGCTGTGATCCCTAATCCTGGTCAATTAAACAGATTCAAAAGAGAGTATTTGGGGATAGTGAACTGGACATGAGTGTGCATGCACTATAGAAATTTTTGTCTATCCTCCCAGCCTTTGACTAAAAGTTGGTCATTTGAACCCCTGGGTAACCTCAAATACACATTTTGGTTTGGTCACAGGCCAAAATCCTCTCTCCAAGGATGTACGGGCCCCATCATGTGGAGAGATGGACCCTTTGAATTGAAAGTGACCTTAGAACATGGGTGGGGGGAGGGGCAAAAGGAGAGGAAGAAGCCGACGCCTGATGCTCAATCCCAGGACCCTGAGTTTATGACCTGAGCCAAAATCATATGCCTAACTGATTGAGCAACCCAGGCGCCCTGGGTTCATTTTAATAAATCACAGGGTGATTTATTAAATCATAAATTCATATGTTCCATGAATTTACTAAGAAAGAAGTAATACAAAGGGAACTATTATCTGAGACAAAAGCCAAGTATAACAAACTATGTGGACACCTGAGCTTTGGTAGTTTTTGTTCTTCACTCCAAACCTCCATCCTGTAGTACAGTAGCCTATATTAGTCTTGGACTTGACCTGAGGCAGGTCTCCTCCAGAATGGCACAAGATTGAGGCGATTGGATTACCCTTGGAGTGTGAACCATGTAGCCAACATAGATCAAGTTTGTGTTCATATACAAACTCAAGGCATCAGGGTCAGATATAGGAGATGACAACCCCTTTTACTACCCTTCCCTGGCTTCCTTCTTTGGGCTCACTTCCCTTTCTGATCCACCTCTTAGGTACTTCAGTGCTCTCACACATCTTTTCTCTTGCTTATCATACTCAGAGAGGGCCCTCACATTTCAGTTACCCTCTGTAGCTCTTCTGAAAAAAAAAAAAAAAAAAAAAAAAAGGTTAGTGTCCAGAGGTTGTTAATAGGTATTCTAAGAAAGAGGGTTCTGTGGTCAAACATGTTTGGTAAAGCTACATTCTACATTTTCTATATTTTTTACTGTTAAAAATGATTAAAACCCATTGCAAATTTAGGCAGAAGAAGACAAAACAGGAATAGGAGGTAATTTCTTGATTCATATGACTGGGAAATCGAGAGGAGGACTCAGTTCCAGGGAGTCCACCAGGAACCTAAGATATACCATCAGGTCTTCTTTGTTTCTCTTCGCGGGTATTCCCTTTTTCAGATCTTTCAACTGTGCTTGTATCTGTGAATTTTGTGATATTCTTGTGTGGATGGCTTTCTACACTGCACTGCAATTATGGTGGTGATGAGAAGAACACATTCACAGAGATTTTCAGGCTAATGTTATCCCAGTTTAGTGACCTCCTAGATGAAATAGAGAGCCTTCTAACCAGACATATGTATGCTCAACCCCAGAACAAGCTCTCATTTTCCTGACTTGGATTATGGTCTAAGCCTGGGCCAATCATCACAGCCAGCAATACCAGCATATTGTGCTTTGCCAACATTTGGTTCCAAGACCAACTCTTGTGACCAAGGAATTAGTTTATTGTGATTGGCAACACCACCAGCATTGGGTAGAAAGTATGAGAGGATACTAATCAGAGGAAAGAGGTTATTATCGACAGAAATGGGAGAAGTGCACACAGAAACAGTGGTTGTCCCTGAACTCTGGCACATCAGAATCATCTGGGGAGATTTAAAAACCATTGATGTCTGAGTCTCACCTTCAATGATTCTGATTTAGTTCATCTGGGATGTGGCCTGATATTGGGTAAGAAATTTCCTTCCACATTCTAATGTACAGCTGTGACTGAGGACTCATTGTCCAGTTGCTTTTTTAGGTCATCATTTTATATATTATGAAAGATTAATCCTAAATCTCAGTTTTGTGCTCCAAAGTCTCAATTCCAGATGAATATATTCAAGACTAACTGCAATTTGATTTCAACCTCCCTTTCCAGTCTTATCTTCCACTGCTATTTTACTCCCACTCTATGTTCCAACAAATGTGGGGTGTTTCCCGGTGTCTACCTATAAAACACCCGGAGTTTCTCGTGCGTGATTATCCCATTTCTTTAGCTTAAAATGGAAGTGTGCAATACATTTTTTTGCAGTGATGGAAATGTCCAATATGGTAGCCACTAGCCACATGTGGCTATTGAACACTTGAAGTGTGGCTAGCTTGACTGGATTTTAAATTTTATTTTGGTGTGCTTAGTTTAAATTTAAATAGCCACATATGGTTAGCGGCTACTCAGGGCAGATAGAATGTTTTATTCAATACGTCTCTGTCAACAATTTACAAAATCCCTTTTGTGTAACCCTCCTGTGATATCTCCAGCTGAAAGTCTTATCTTGTTCCTCTTAATGACTGAGCACTCTAAGCACCAGAAGTGGCACTTACTTATACTGCCCCACATTGTTCTGTCACTCCTGGTGTTAGAAATTTCTTGAGAGAAGGAACTAATTAGAGGGCTCGTGTTTAATGAAAACTCAACAAGCATTTGCTGAACCAACGAGGACAAAATTGCACCAACCATAACCATTGGTACACACTTACGTCCCACAGAAACACAAAGGTACCAGATATACGTGAACTGAGGTCCATGTGTTAAAGGGTCCTCAATCATGACTGTGTGAGAGAAATTGGGTCAGTAGAATAGGCGGGAAAGGATGACTAATCCGTAAAATGACCACAGGGTGTTAACCTATTTTATTTGGCTTGGAGGCAAAAATAATGGTGGAGGTTGACAATAGTAATGATTTTTATTCAAATAAATAAAGGGACATGGCCATTGAGAGCATACTCTAAATTAACACTTCATGAAGAATTCTGGGATCAGCCCTAGTAAAATAGTTAAAATTCATCCTGACCCATGCCTTTATGGACAGAACTCGCTTATAAAATGATGAACCCTCACTCCTAAGTTTCTTGAGGATGCTACTGTTGCTGGGGAAATGTCACTGTTAAAGGATAGAAAATTTATTCCAAAGAGTATTGAAGACTGACTGAATCAGGTCTGGAACATTATTGAAATAGTAAGATAAACGCCAAGTACTTTCTGATAAAAGAAAAATTCTTTTTTAAAAAATGTAGTCCCTTCTGAATTATGGCCAAATGTCACCGAATCATTTTCAGGGAAATTTTATCTATTAACAGCGAGGAGATGGGACCAGGCTCTGGGCTCCTCCTGGGAGCCAGGCAGCTGAGGTTCTCTCCCCTGAGATCACCGGTAATGGAAGCAGCCAAGGCTGGAGGTCATTAACATTTTGAGAACACCGCACACTGACACCGTGTAATGTTATGACATTTCATCTCAAGACATTTAATCTCCTTTAATCAGTGTTTATGTTGGTGATACTTCATAGTTATTTGCTTTCCCATAAAAATGGAACACTTTGGCATGTCATTAACGTAAGAGTAATTTATTTATTACCTCTTGTAATTGTTTCTAGTTCATTCTTTCTCACCGCCCCACCCCCATTCTCCCTCCATTTCTCTTTTCTCTCCCTTCCCCTCTTTCCTTCTCCTTTGCTCCTTTTTTTAAAAAAAAATTTTCTGACTTTTGCTTTCATTCATGCTATTTTGAAAGTGCTTCCAGGTTTTTCTTCTGCTTTCTTCCTAGCAAGTGGGTAGTCTTGGGGTTCTCACACCTCCTTCTCAGTAAACTTTAAGAATCTGTAAGAAATTACAATCTTACCTGTCTGAAAAGTGCTCATTGGCCTTGCCTAGGAACAGCTCATTGTCCCCCGAAAGTTGCTCCAGGGATGACTTCCCCAAGAGTTTGCCTGCTCTCATTGGCTGTAGATATTGCTGTGAGCTTCTAGTCTCTGTATTCATGCGTCTGCTTCTCTGCCCTCCTTGTGAGGAGGGCACTTTATCTGACTTTAAGCCACTTAAACTTTTCTTCCCTTCTCAGGACCTCTTCATTAAATTCAAAACTGACGATTGCTGATGGTTTTATATTAGATCATGTATTCCTTAGCATAAATAAATGGTTGCACAATTCAATTCAGGAATTAGGTGTAATTTTCTTTGTCTATAAATACACAATTTGTACTATAAATTTCTTATTATGCCAAGTAGTCCAGATTTAACCTTAGTCTAAGGGAATGTTTCTCAATCTTGACACTCCTGACATTTGGTGCTGGATCATTCTTTGTTTTGGGGTATTTTTCTGTGTGCTATAGAATGTTCAGTAGCATCCCTGACTCCTGCCTACCAGATTCCAGTAGCACTTTCCAGTTGTGACAATGATACGTTTCTCCAGACATTACCAGATGTCTGCTGGGAGGCAAAATAGCTACATTGCTACATTGAGAACCACTGGGTGAGTGGAGTGTCCCTCCTTTTTGTGGGGTTATGTCTAAGTTCTAGGGCAGAGACTAAGAAGGGGCAAAGGAAGCCTTTCCTTGAAATCATTCTTCATCCACATGGACTCAGCCAAGGGGTCCCCAATCCCCTTATGACTTTAGGCCCTTGCACATACAAAGGGCTCTCAGGGCAGTTGTCGCTGCTCTGCTGTCAGGCACAGGGGCTGTTATGCATTATTTCAGGGTGTTCTATAATGTGGCTTCAGGCCTGTCCCGGCACCATGCTGGGGGGACAAGCTGAGGAATACAGGAATCTTGTTGGCTTTAGATTCTCCCCTGAGGCTAGCAGTCCAGTTGGGTCTAATCTTGGATTCCCAACTCTCTCTTGGGAGACCTTCTTTTTTATTTATTTATTTATTTATTTATTTATTTATTTATTATAGTCACAGAGAGAGAGAGAGAGGCAGAGACACAGGCAGAGGGAGAAGCAGGCTCCATGCACCAGGAGCCCGATGTGGGATTCGATCCCGGGTCTCCAGGATCGCGCCCTGGGCCAAAGGCAGGCGCCAAACCGCTGCGCCACCCAGGGATTCCCTTGGGAGACCTTCTTATAGGACATGTTGCTCAGGAACCCACAGTCATCTAAACCCTGCTTCTGCTGTGATTCTCCTACAGTCCTGACCATGTTACTGGAGTCTGAGGACAAACTGGACTGGTTCTTTATCTAATTTTCCAAATATGATGTTCTATGGCCTAGAAGTTATGTACTTCATAGCTATACTTTTTAACACCAAAAATATTTTCTCTGCTTCTCTGCTATATTATCCAATCCCTGAGGCAATGCATTCTTTTGAGTGAGCAGGTAGAAAAAAGGATGCAAGAAAATGAGAGGAAAAAATTTTGGTTGAAATTTCAGGATATATATATATATATACCCATCACTTGTCTATTCTAGTGCTACATTTTTATAGGAATTTAAATATTTGGAAAACTAGATGAAGAGCCATCTTATCCTTAGCCTGTAGAAAAATGATTAAGCCTGTGGGGAACCAGGAGATTCACAGGGAAGAACTTCCGAGTGGGATGTCTTGGGGGGTAGGACTCCCAAGATGAAATTGGAAATCCCACATGACAGTAGTATAGTTTCATCTGTGTTCTATGGATTTGCTTTATATTAATGATCCAAAGGTTCCTTATTAATCCTCTGGAGTTCTGGTCATCTGGTGCTCATTGGTCTTTGCAAGGCCCCTGGTCCACTCCTCACCTTTGCACTGCCCAACATGTGTTTAGCTTATATTATTCTCTTTTTTTTTATTTTTATTTTTATTTTATTTTTATTTTTTTTATTTTTTTTTTATTTTTTTTTTTATATTATTCTCTTTTAAAGCATTTGTGTAAGCCATGCATTATTTCATGTAGCTTTCATTTACATACATGGTACTTGTTTCTTCTTTTTGTCACTCAACATTTTGTATTTAGGATCTGATAAGCATAAAGTAGTACCACATTTTTTGTTTTAAATTGCATTTCTCTGATGACTAATGACTTTGGACAACAATCCTGCATTTTGCTAAATATCTGGGTTTCTTTGGCTATGAATTGGCTTAAATATCCTTTACCTATCTTTAAAATTTGAGATTCTTGTATTTTTCTTCATGTTTATATGAGTTCCTTATATGTCCTAGATAATCATTTCCTTTGGTTTTAGACATGGCAAATATCATGTCTGTGACACTTTTATGTTAACTTTATTCACAGAAATTATTAATTTGATGTGACTAAATGCATCTATGGTGTTGGTTTTTGGAATTTTATTTAAGAAGATCCCTCTGGGGCACCTGGGTGGCTCAGTCAGCTGAGCATCTGACTCTTGGGTTTGGCTCAGGTCATAATCTCAGGGTTCTGAGATCAAGCCCCACACATTGGTGTCCCCACTCAGCAAGGAGTCTGCTTCCTGTCTGTCTCATTCTCTGCTCCTCTCTCCTTTCATGCCTCCCCTTTCATGCACACACACACTCTCTCTCAAATAAATAAATAAATCTTAAAAAAAAAAAGAAGTTCCTCCCTAACCTTAGGGCACATTATTTTCTGCCTTTATGATTTCTCTAGATTTATTTCTTTAATATATCTGAATTCCATCTTTGTGACAGTAGGTATGGATTTTTCTCCATTATAAGCAATTAATTATCATCACTTAATAAACAGTCTGATTTGTGATACATCTTTATTATGTAATAAATTCTGAGATATGAGTGAGTCTATCTCACAGCAATTATGATCTGTAGGTCAATTTGTCTCTTTTTACATTGATATACTGTTTTCAATATAACAACCTGTAGTAAGACTTAGTAGCTATTAGGCCAAGTGTTCATCTCATTTGCTTATCACGGTGTTATTTTCTAGAAGCATGATTCAGAATTGCTTATAAGAAAATCAGTTCAGATGGTCAGACCACACACCAGTATTTTAGGGGGTAAACCAGGTAGAAGTAGTAGGAGCTGGTGGGTCTATTTCATTCTAGGGCAGAGCACAAAAAGTGAGTAGGAATCACCATTAGACTCTGAGAGAACTCTAATTTGGGGCTGCAGGGTTGTTCAGCACATAATTAAAGAAGCACTAGCTTGTAGAAGTTGTAGAATTGAAAACCATAATAAATGAATTTAAAGCTTAATGAAAGTGTTACATAGGGTAATAGAAGCAAATAAATAGAAAATTAGTGAACTGTGATATTGAGCTTTAAAATCCTATAAAACACAGAAGGTTGTGACAAGTAGATGGAAAATATAAGTGACAATAAACATGGAAATGGAATATAAGGGCCAACACGTATATAATTGAAATTCTTGAAGGACAAAATTTAAATAACTGTCTACATAAATCAATAATAATAATGTCCAATTCATAGGGCAAAAACAAAGCAATGAAGAACTAAATGTTTAGGCAACAATAACTGGAAAGTGGGAGAGAGTGATTGCAACTACTTACTCCCAGTAATTATTAGTTGTGCTGTTGGCCAAAGGTAAAGATACCGATTACTGTTAAACTTTGCTAAGTATTGCGTATTAAAAATTTAAGGTAATCACTAAAAAGGAATAGCTGAATATTTACATTCCAAAGCTGCTAATGGAAGAGACTAGAAAGAAAACAAAAGGGAAAAAAATCAATCTAAAATAAGACATGAAAAGAGATAAAAAAAAATCACCAAGTTTGGGACAAATAGAAAGTACAAAATAAAAAGATAGAAATAAATCCAAGTATACCAAGAAACAATGAAAACTGGCATAGATCATTGAAAAGTGATAAGACAAATCAAGCTATGTTCTGTTTACAAGAGACATACTTAACACATAAGCACACAGAGAACAAAACTGACAATGCTATTAGACTGAAACATGGAATTGCCAATTTGATCTACAAAACTGGCAATTGCCTATGGTTCTAGCTAATATCATAGTATTACATAATGTAGATCTTTAGGCAAAAAAGCTCTTTATTATATGAGATAAAGAATATCATTGTATATTAATAAAGTTTGAATCTGTCATGGGAACATGATACCTCTTAAGAATATAGCAGCAGAGATTAAAAACAAATTAAGCAAAAAATTGACAAAATTATGGGAAGATATAGAAAAATCCAGAATTGTATTGGGATTTTTTTTTAACGATTTTATTTATTTGAGAGAGAGCAAGCACAGAGGGAGAGAGTGAGAAGCAGCCTCTCTGCTGAGCAGAAAGCCTGATGCAGGGCTCAATCCCAGGACCCTGAGATCATGACCTGAGCCGAAGACAGATGCTTAACCAACTGAGGCACCCAGGTGCCCCTGTTGTAGGATATTTTAATACAATTCTCTCAATTCTTGAAAAATGAGTCAGTAAGTATATGGAATATTAGAATAACACAGTGAAGAAGCATCATGTACTAGACAATGTATTTTTCTGTTGGAGAACAAACATATTTTTCAATACCACAAAAAAAGATTTTGGAAGTCTATAGTATTTAAGACCATCAATTAAGTTTCAGTAAATATCAAGGAACTTATATCATAGAAATATAAAATTTGTTGACCACAGAGCAAGTAAACCTCAACAAATTTTGACTCAGTATTATACACATCATGTGTCCAACCACAGTGCAAGAAACAAACATTTAAAGAAGAATTTTTTAAAATCCCCTACATTTAGAAATTTAAAAGCATGTTGAATAATAACGCAGGCCAAAGTAGGATCAGAAAGGAATTAGAGCATATTTAGAATTTAGAATACTTAAAATAATAATTTTAAGACTACTCCTCAGCCTTCTAGGATACAGATTAAGTAGTGCTTAGAGGCAAATTTACAGACTTAAAGCTACTTATGAGAAAAAAATAAAGGTCCCAAATCAAGAGCTAAGCATCCACAACAGGAGCTATAAAAGGAACAAGAAAACAAACTTAAATGAAACAGAGGCAGCACATAACAAAGAGAAGAGTATAAATCAATGAAATGGAAAACAAACAGATGTTAGAGAGAATTAATAAAAGCAAAAATTGCTTCTTGAGAAAGAAAAAAATAAAATCATCCAACCCTGACATAACTGATGCACAAGAAAAACAAAAAGACCCAAATAAACAATATGAGAAATAAAAAAAAGAGCTATCACTAGAGACAAAGCTATCACTAGAGACAAAGCTATCACTAGAGACAAAACAGAGATAAAAGATAAGAAATCTGGGGAATTTTATGCCAAAATCTTAAAAAAAATTAGACAAGATAGATAAATATTAGAAAAATATAACATCAAATTTATTCAAGAAGAAATAGAAAACCTTAATGGATCTATAAGCATAAAAGAAATTGAATCAATAATTAAAAATTTTCCTACAAGGAAAATACAAAGTCAAGATAGTTTATAAGTAAAAGCTATGAAATACTCAGGGAAAATATCTGCCATCTTATGTAAGTTCTTCTGGGGCATAAAAAGAAGGGAACATACTTTCAACACATTCTATAGGCTAGACTAATAATAATACTAACTCCAAACAATGACAATGAGAGAAAGAATGATTATAGGTAAGTTCCATGAATTGAAAAGTCAGTACAGGGGATTCTGGGGTGGCTCAGCGGTATAGCACCAGCCTTTGGCCCAGGGTGTGGTCCCGGAGACCCCGGATCAAGTCCCACCTGGGCTCCCGGCATGGGGCCTGCTTCTCCCTCTGCCTGTGTCTCTTCCTGCTTCTCTCTCCTTTCTCTCTCTCTCTGTGTCTTTCATGAATGAGTGAATAAATAAATAAATACGCAAAAAGAAAAGTCAGTACAGAATCATGAATGCAATATCAACACATTAAATCCAACATTGTATTAACAGAGGTAAAATATTACTATTAATTATTATATATCCCAGGCATACAAAAGTGATTTAATATCAGATGACATATTATATTAACAAATTACTGGGGAAAATGTTCTTATCAACATTTGTAGCAAAATATTTGATAACACGCATACATCAAAAATAAATAAATCACAAAGAAAAACTCCTGAAAATGGGACTAGAAGGGACATTTCCCAACCCAACAAATGTACCTACCAATCATCTATGGTAAACATAGTATTTAATGAAATATTATAGGAATTCCTTTTAAAATCAGGAATGCGGGACGCCTGGGTGGCTCAGCAGTTAAGCATGTGCCTTTAGCTCAGGACAGGATCCTGGGCTTCTTGCAGAGGGCCTGCTTCTCTCTCTGTCTCTGTCTCTGCCTCTCTTCCTCTCTGTGTCGCTCATGAATAAATAAAATCTTTAAAAATAAATAAATAAATAAAATCAGGATTGCAACAATCGACCGCCACCATTAATTTATCATTCTTCTTAACATTCTAGGTTGTGTATCAGAGGAAAATAAAACTATAAAATGATTGGAAAGAAACAAAACTATCACTACTTTTGTCATAGTGACCTCAATGTGATACATAAATTATTAGAAATAATGCTAGTTTAGCAATGTTCTTGGATGCAAGATTACTACCTAAAAACATCAGTAGAGTTTGAAAATTAAAAAAAAGATACTTAGCATTATAAAAAATAACAGAGAAATGAATCAAGCAAATGATGTGCTAGTATTTATTAAAAATAATTAGGGTACTAAAAGCATTTAAGAAGACCTGCTGTGAGGCAGCCCCAGTAGCCCAGCAGTTTAGCGCTGCCTTTAGCCCACGGTGTGATCCTGGAGACCCGGAATCGAGTCCCACGTCGGGCTCCCTGCATGGAGCCTGCTTCTCCCTCTGCCTGTGTCTCTGCCTCTCTCTGTGTGTCTCTCATGAATAAATAAATAAAATCTTGAAAAAAAATTGAGGGCCTAAAGAATGAATGTAAGATTTCAATATTATAACTTTCAAAAAATGGCAAAACAAAAAATATATCAAGGAATAGAAAGTGTGTTTAAAAATTAAGCTAATGAAAAAAAATTAAGGTAATGAGTTCTATTGGTATAGAGTAAGAAAGGAGAATAGGATGACGAACAACAAAGTTAATGGTGCTAATATTTTCTTTTTCAATTGGTAGTCGTTTATGGGTATTTGTTTGCTTTTTATTTTATAACTTGCATATATCAAATACATCCATTTCACATATCAAATATTCCCAAACAAAAAAGTCTAAGGCAAGTGCCCTTTATCTCTTTATTAAAATGACAGAAATTTGTCAGCATGTGCTATTTTTTCCAATATTCTAAAACAGTCTTGCCCTTCTTAAAGATTTATCCTCCTTACCCCTTTCTCATTACTCCACTTGATGATAAGATCCATGTGCCAATTGTTTTCTATTTGACCCACTCCTGTCCATTTTCTGGACTTCTTGTCTCTGCACTCTGCTTTTCAGAGGCTGCAGACTACATTACCTTGACTCACTTGTTCTCATATTTACAGCTGGATTTGGCTAATGGGAAGCAGTAGTAGGGGACTGGAGCATGGGGGAAGAGAGACTGGGGAATTCTTCCTTCTAGCTCCATATCTTATCTGTATCCCTCATGATTGTAGCTTCTTTCAGGCATCTCCCCCTCCATCTCATTGGTTTCTGTAACACTTTCAACATTAGATGTTGCTAATCTCAGGTGCATCAGTTTCCCTGGTTTCTTTCCTGAATATTTCCCAGCACATCTAAGTAGCTCTTCCATTAAAGCCACTTAATTTGTATGATCTGTAGTAAATTTTTATTTCTGTCAGAATCTTGTTATACTCTTGCTCTGTCTCAGTCAATTGCTATGTCCTCAACACCTAGAATACCAAACACAGTAGTAACTAAAAAAGAAAAAAATAAGTTAACAAACCCAAAAGATAGACTCTTGTACCTTAGAGTTTAAAATAACTTTAATGAGTATGTAATCCAACTTTCCCTGTTATAGATGTGATAATAAGTCTTGCAGAAGCCAAGCTCACTGGGGAGGAATTCTAGTGCCTCGCCTAGAACACTGGCTAGAGATAGATGGCTTCTTTCTTTCTTCCTTCCTTCCTTCCTTCCTTCCTTCCTTTCTTTCTTTCTTTCTTTCTTTCTTTCTTTCTTTCTTTCTTTCTTTCTTTGTTTCTTTCTCTCTTTTTAAAAGATTTTATTTACTTATTTGACAGAGACAGCACAAGTAGGGGGAGTTTGTTTGTTTGGGCCAAGGTCCCATGCCAAATGCCTCATGGGCTGCTATAAAATGATAGTGACTAAATAATCATTCTCAGATGCTCTTCCTTGGAGATTTTGAATGAAAAATACAAGGAATGTGCTCCAGCTGATAATAAAGACTAATGCTGTAAAAGATACAAAAGTCAGGTATCAGAGACTATAAGATGGCAGTGGTCAGAAGAAACTGTTAGTATATAAAGATTATGAACACTTTCAAGTTCAAAGTACAGATGTCGTGACTAAGCAGAAAGTAAAAGATATACAGCAGCAGAGACAGAGGAGCTGAGTCACAGTATTGGCAAGAGATTGTCTAGAGAGTTTTAAGTTAATGTTCATAGTAAAGCGATGTTGGATTTTTAATCATTTTCTAATTCCCAAGCTTTATTCTTCTGAGTACCAGAATATACCTGTTACTGGATTAAAGATTTCTTTAGTTCTTTTGTCCATCTATATATTTTCAACAAACCCCCATTATCTGAAGTTCTAGAAAATGCAAAAGAGTGGAGGAACCAAAGCTCTGGCTCTCAGTTTGATCTTTTCACCACATCACTCACATCAAGGTATCAATCAAATTTGAATCTCATTTATGATTCCTTCCTATTCTGGCCTGGCTTAGAGAAAGTTTAAAAATCCCATTCTTTGATAATTTTCCCAATGTTTGCTGTCTAATACTTCTTTTATTTTACATTATCCGTGTGAGTTTTGGAAAACATTTGGCAACAACCCACAGATAATCCAAAGAGTAAATTCAAATTTCCCCAAATTTACTATATGTATTTTTTTTTACAGATAACCTAAAGTATAAATAGAGAAATAGAAAAATAACACATATCTGAAGACTGGCAGTCTTAATGTCCAAAATCCCAGGAAGGACTGCTCAGAGAATAGAATCTCAGGTGGTGAGGCCGCTCACCAGGAGAGCAAGACAGAATGAAATGTAATGTGTGGAGCAGAGAGCACTCAGGGGTATATAAAGAGCAGCCTCGCACAGACGAGCGCATTCTTTTGGATGGATTCATGAAGGGGTGATTAGTATGAGAAAAATGTAGGGATGTCATTTATCTTGATTGTCCCAAAGCCCTTGACAGAATACTTTCCTGAAGACTCTCTCACAAAAAGGGAACTCAAATTGCCTTGAAAATTGGCTGATGAGTTCAAAATAAAGAAAAATGATAAATAACAAATGCAGCTAGTTCTAGGAAAGTAGCTGAAAATGACAAAAGAATTGATATCATTTTTTCATTTTCTCACATTTTCAAAAGTTACCTGAAGGTAGTTTTTAAAAAATATGACTTGAGTTATACTTTCTGTGTATGAGGTACCCTGAGTGCAGCGACTATATATTCTGAGCCGAAATGAGGAAGGCTTTATTGGGCTTCTGGGTACAAGAGGTGGTGAGATGCCGTTTGGAGGCCAACTTATTAGAATTTCTGGCATGTTCTTTATTGTAGTACATTGGAATTTCAGGACAAACTTTAAATCAAGATAATTCTAGAAAATTCTGGACCTATTTACCAAGAAGTGAGATTTGTGATTCCTGATAACAAAGAGCTTAGAATCCAGGATAAGGGAGTTGAGGCATGCTCATGCACACCTTAAACATGGTAAAATGATATCAGAAACCTGGAGATAACAAAGGCTATGAACATCATACCTAGTTTCTTTGATTCTCTTTTCCTCTCTGCTACAAACCTTTCTTCTCATAACCTGAGAGATTCTAAAATGTAAACTAGCTGATGTCATTACACTTAAAACCCTGCAAGGACCTTCCATTGCTCTTTGAAAATAATTCAGAGATCTTGTTAATCATTGTATTTTCTCCCTGCTCCATCACTTAACAGGTCTGGCACATTGTAGGAACTCATTGTCTGCTGAAAAAAAAAGGAAGGAATCCATGAATGATGAATAAATATATATGTGGTGTAAAAATACTGCTGAGCATTTTAACCTGAGTTTTTTTCTTTTTTCTTCAGAGAGGTCTCTTTCTAACACAGCTGTAGGAATGTAGTGACAACTCCTATCAATAAAAATGATTAATGTGGCTGACAGACATTAGGAACTTTAAAGCATCAGGTTGTATTTTTAGCACCTATGTCCAATTAGTTCCCCAAACCCAAGGATGCCTTATGTTTGGACACCATTATACCTGCCGGGCCATTGTAAAGGGTATACAAATTGTGATCTACACAACTTTAGACCTGAGAACAGAATCTGAGATGAGAACTTTCTCAAATGTAAAAACTATGTGAGTCTTCAGTGCCTTCACTGTAGTTACTTAGCTTTATTCATCTTTCATTCCCCACTGTGTCTGTTATTATACCTAAGTCTGAGTTGGGAATTAATCCGTATTTATTTGTTTAATGGAATTTTGAAATAATCGTAGGTATTCTTATAATACCTGTTCTCATTTGGAAATGATTCCAGTTTGCAAACTAATATTTTAACAATGCATAGTTGGTCAGCTTATTTTAAAAAGTTAGTAGAGAATTATAAAGGTGATTCTGGCATACCTTAAAAATTTTAACTTTTAAGACATGAAGCATACCTTTATTACGCAATTTTTGAGATAGAGCTCAGGCCTTTTCTTTGGCCATTTACATCCTATTTTTTGGGTCCACTGGTAAAAGTTCTGACTTATCTTTATTATATTACATTAACTGCAAGCTTAAGGCATGAGCCTAAATTTCCATATTCTTAGAAATAGAATGAGAAGTAAGATACTTCTGACAATATCGGTTCAGAATCCTTTTAGGCTTTTTATCTTCCTTCCCCTGAACCTTATACAGTGGCCTTGTCCACAACTTATCTGAGAGTGAATTTTTAAACGAGTCACCTATTCTTTTCATCTTTCCAAGCCATTCAATTTCACCTTGATGGAAACAACCATTCTGTTCTCCCAGTTACACTTAGTTTATTCAGTAGTAAATTAAATTACATACTTATGATTACCAGTACAATCAGCATAAAGAGATTGGGAACAGACATCAACTCTTAGTAAGCATAGCATCCAAAGATAGGAACAGAATGTCAATATTCCAGAAGGTGCATTAGTGTGAGTGTTCACTTACTCTTTTTTTTTTTGTTTTGTTTTTTCATTCACTTACTCTTAAGCAGGATCTGCTAACCTGAGTCAGTTTGGAGAACTATTGTTTTGTAATTGTAATTATGTTGTAAGTACATGATTAATAACCATTGTCTAACTAATGAATATAGTCAGAGAGAGTATGCACAGCATCTCCTAAAGAGCCTCATTATTTAGGCTACAAAGAACTTGACATTCTGGACCACACACTGATCTTGACTACTTTGTGACTGTGACTTTAAGATGAAGAAGAACATTTGTGAATCGGATCCTTTGTACACTATTCATTTAAGAAAGTGTTGACTTTAAAAAGTGGTGACTGGAGATGGAAGAAGTGTGAAATTCAACTATAGTTGTGAAATTCACAATCATTTACACTTTGATGCTAATGGTTCTAATGAAAATAACTTTTGCATATAGCACATTTAAAAGGGTTTTCAGGAACATTATCTCATTTGAGCCTCACACCCTATGAGCTCAGTACTGTAGGTATAGTCATTACCCTAGTTTCTGAGATGAGGGAGCTGCGGCCCAGGAAAATGGAGTGATTGCTCTATGATTTTATGACATTAATATATAATAGTATTCAAATCATATCACTTCAATTTTTTGTTTTTCCCTGTTTGTAGTGTAATAAATTATCTTGAGCATTTGTTCAATAGGGGGAAAAAGTGCAATGAATTACTACTATTTTTCCCCTTAACTCCATTGCTACATGCTTATTACCCTATGAGTTCATATCTCTGTAGAGGTTTGTTTTTCCTACAAGACCGAGCTACAGGAAAACAGTGGTCATCTCCTCTTTGAATGCCAGTCCTATTTTTCATAGGACATATTAATTTGGCTGAACTGATTTCTAAGAGACAGAACTTTACCCATTTTAGGAATAAGAATACATCTTAGGAGCATGTTGTATTATTTCTAAATAAAATTTGGTGTTTTTCAAAAAGAGAACAAGAAAAAAACTTGGAGATTTGAAGAGAAAGAACACTTCAGTGCCTTTTTAAGAGAACCTCAAGATGAGATGATTCATATTATTATCCTCACATTCGTAGGATGTTTGCTTACTAAATCTGTTTCTTCTATTTTTAATTCACTATTCCTTCCTTTTATTAACTTCTTCACGCTGACTTCATTGTGTCTTTTAATTAATAAACTACTTGAGTTGAACATTCATTTATTTTATATTTTCAAAAAATATTGAAAATATCTTTGTCAGGTTATGATATGAGTCTTATCCTGGCTTTGATGAAATAATAGGAAGCTTCATCTTTCTCTACTTGATCAGAAAACATTTAAATAAGAAAAATTATTTCTGTAAGAGTTGGAAGGATTTTCTATAAAAACTGGCAGTTTGGGGGAGTAACTTTATTTCACTTTTTTTTTGATAGGTTGCCTATATGTTCTGGATTTCTTTTAATAATTTATATTTTCCTAGAAAACTATCAGTTTCCGTTTCATTCATGGTTAAAAACTTATTTTCAGAGTTAAATAAACTAATCCTTTACTCATTTAAAATTTTTTCTTTGTATATTTTATTATTTTGTCTTTTATATTTTAATTTTAATTTGCTATTTTAAGAAGCATCTGTGCTTCTTTCCCTTTTTTTCTCTTAATGATTAGCTAATGGTATGTTTTAAAATATTTTTTCTGCCCTCCTGCAAGTAATTTCCTTTCATATATATTTATCAGTTCCAATTTTTGCCCTCTATTGTCTGTTCATTTCTATTTTCTAATTTTTGGTTTCATCTTTACTTATTCCTTCATTTTGTCTTCCTTAGGGGTTTGTTTCTTACTGTGTATGTTCCAAGTTCTTGAACTGAATTCCTTACTTAATTTAATATTATTATTTAATGATGTGTTTAAGTCTGTAAACTATCTTCCTGTATGTAGGGCTTTCTTATATGTCTTTTAAAAATGTTTTTCCTTTTATTATTTTACGATTTTTCTGTAATGTTAACCTTGATTTTTCTTTCAATTGTAAATTTTGTGAGAGGCAGTTATTACATTTCAAAAAGGTGAGGATGTGTTTTACATTTAAATTACATTTATATTATTATTTGCTAGATTATTGAATTCTAGATAAGAAAAGCGATCTGATTATTTGTACCTTTTGGTATCTATTATGTTTTCCCTGAGGCTTAATATATGGTCAACTTTTACAAATGATCTGTGGATACTTTATGGTGAATTCTCTTTATGGTGATATGGACAGTATATATTGTGTTATATATTACGCATATATACACACACAAACTTTTATTTAAAGGGAGACTCGCTTTCTCCCTTTATATGTTTGCTGTATTTCACCATAATATATATATATAAACATATGTTAGCATTATATATATATATATCACAATATCACAATCAGAATTATTATGTGACTCAGCATAATCCTTAAATTCCCATTATCTGAAGCTTCCATCACACTGTTAAAGCGTGTTCTTTGTCCCTATTCCTAAAGATTCTCATTGAATGAGTCTAAAACTTAGAGTCCCTCCTGCAGTAAGCAGGCCCTCTGTTGAGTAGAAGATTGTAGTGACTTAGAAGAAGGCCCTTGTGCACTCAGATCCTCTGACATTTGGTGTTGACTCAGCTCATTTAACTTTGTTTAGCAGCAACAAAACTGACCACATCTTTCCTCTCCCTTTCTGATCTTAAGGCTGTTTTTCAGAGTTACAGATAGTATGATGTATTGGCACTCTGCCTTTCCTCAATTTTGTTAAAAGTTTGTTTGGGTTATAACCATTTCCTAGTTTCATTGGGCATTAAAATTCCTCTATTTTACATTATTTTTCTGTTTTCATGGTTTTAAGGGGAGCTCATTTGCTCATCTTTTGCCAGAAGTTCTTTAAAATTTTTTCCTCAATTAAGCCATAATCCTATTCAGCCAGTGATCTATCTCACCTTTATTTATTATTTTACAGTCTGTGTTTTTAAAATTTTCCTGAAACTATAAATCATTTGCTCTCTTAAAAATATGGAATCAATATTTAAATCTAGCTTTGGTATACTATACTCATTTTCTAACTTTTTAAAAAAGATTTTTATTTATTCATGAGAGACACACAGAGAGAGGCAGAGACATAGGCAGAGGGAGAAGTAGGCTCCCCAGGGGGAGCCCAATTTAGGATGGTCCCAGGACCCAGGGATCACTCCCTGAGCCAAAGGCAGACTCTCAACCACTGAGCTACCCAGGCATCCCTCATTTTCTAACTTTTAAATACTCATTCTTGCCTAGTTTTTCCACTATTCCTCTATTATTTGAATAATACAGGTTTATGTAAGTTTAATCACCCATGCCCCCAGATAGTGTGGTTTTATTCTTGGGTTTACTACCTATTTTCCAGGGGATTTATTCAGATACTTCTTTTGAAATATAAGTTGGACAATTTAGCATTATCATACATCAGATATTCCACAATTCAGGGATTTAGTAGCCTGAGAATGGTAGAAAGAAAGTGGAATCTTTTGTCAGTCACAGCTGGGTCATTTAGTAAAATTTGTGCAGCTTTTCTCAACATTTGAATAATGGTACCAGAGTTCAGTTTTGAAAAGTAGAGATTAACCTTTCCTGCCAAGGGACATAGACATCAGTTATGGATTTATCTTCCTTGTAGCAAACTAATCACATGAGTGAGAGGGTATTTGAGAGGATTGTCCCATGGCCTATAGACTTTCTGTTTGGGAAGGTGTATGTTTTCTCCACCATAGACAGCCGCCTTTGTTGCTGTTGGTCAGGAGCTGTGAAAAAGGCAGAAATTCAGTTAATTTTTCTCCCCTTGTGCATCTTCATCTTCAGACTTTGCCCCTTTAACATATGGTTGGATAACTATATAGTTTACAACAATGCTATTTTGAGGTATCAAAACTAAGGCATAGAGATGTCAAGTAAATCAATCAGCTTTAAGATTAGAAATTGAGTGTGAACACAGTGAACTCAGCTCTACTGCTGGGATCTCTACCACTATGCTATACTTTCTTTCTACTGGGATTTATTGAATGCTGATGATTCAAAGCTCTGAACTGGCCAGACATCATACTATGATTTTACAGAAAGCATGAACTTTTTAGATCTATAGGTAATATGTGAGCCTCATTTAGCCAAAGTGCTTGCTATTCTCTCAATTTTATGGGTCTCTTGATTTGTATGCTTACTGATCTCTCTCCCTACCCATTCTCGTGTGGAAGTGCATATGGACACTATCCCAGCCAAAAGACACTCAGCCAAAGAGAATGGAAGGAGGACAGAGATATGAATCATCCACAAATGGAATAATCAACTTCTGGATATTTGAAAATTGATTAAATAGTATCATGATTTCTTTGTTCGTTTTCTAGGAGATGTACCCAAGGCTTTCTAGGAATAACCTAAGGTAGGGTAGTTGTTTTGTAGCTTTTTTTATAGGCCTACTCTTTTAGACCCAACCTGTTAAAGAAAGATATGATTAAGATGAAGCCATCAATTGATCAAACATTCTGTTCAGATTTTTCTTTTTTTATTTCTAATTAAATTTGATATTTTTCCAGAGTACAAGGAGCATCATGGTTCAATTGGCTCAGGGAAACAAACAGAGTATTTTCCTATAACTACTCAGTCAAAGGTCAGTTGCTAGGATTTGGTTGTTTATCCTCATGCAGTAAGGTATCATCTTTTCTCTTTTCTTTAAGCTTGACATCAATATAAGGGAGTTCAAGTTCCCTCTGCTGTTTCCAATGATTGATTTTTGAAGCAGAGGAAACATCCTTTTGCTGCACAAAGATCTGAGTCTACTAAAGCTTGTGAGAGCACAAAGCATTTCTATCAATTTTTTTTTCAGAGAGACTTGAGAAAAAATTTAAAAACCTACGCTTATAGCTATGCAAATGTACTCAAATATCTGCAGATGACCAGAGATGGCAAATGCATAACATCAACCCCACCCTTCCTGAATCTAAACCTGATTAAGTTTCATTGATCAGGTTCTCTTAACCATGCTATACTCACATGCAATCTTTCAATAAAGGAGGCTAAGACTAGATGATCTTACGATGCAAGTAAGCAAGTAAACGAACACCTATTTGACACGCCATCCGGGCAGCCTGCACAGTTCTTGGATTTTGCCATATTGTTTAGCACTTTCCCTTTCAACACTAATAAAGGAAAAAAATCTTAAATAATAGTTGTAATTGTATTTGTTGCAAATACTGAATAGGAGTAGAAAGCAGGTTATCTCGATCTGTCTCCAACTCGGCTGCCTAGTTTTGCTTGAATTACTGTCTGCCTTCCTTCATCCCATCTGGACTTCCTTTAGCCTACTGGTCCTTCTAGACTACCATGGAGGTGCCTAGTGCAGGAGCAATGCCTTTTTATTGAAAGTCTACTATGTTTTACTTATTTTACATCATTACCTTTAATCCCTCCAAGAATGCTAACAGGTATTTATGATAATTCTATTTCAGAAATAAAGAAATGGAGGTTGCATTAGAAGATTGTAGAGCCTCCATGTGGAGCTGAGTCTTGATTCAGAGACTCATGTTCCCTTCAGTGTTCTCTTACAGAAACTGTGAAAGTTGCAATTCATGTAAAAAAGAAGAATCCGTATGCAGATAAAAGTCTGCAGGGTGTGGGGAAGATATCTATAGAACTACCATAAAGAATTTCATTTAAATATTTTTCATATAGGTTCATACCTAGCTTTTGTGAGTTTAACTTGCCCAGGTTTTACTTTGTACATAGTCTATTTTTATGTAGCATGATATTAAAATAATGAGTTACTATTCAAAATCCAATGACTCTCACATCAATAAATCTATAGATACTGAGTCCAGATAATATGGGTCCCCATGTTTTTGGAAAGGAGAAGCAAAGAGACAAAGTTTATGGAAAGAAGATTCAAGAAACTTCCCCAAAAGCAGCAGGGGGGATCTCTATTAGCTTTATGAATAGGATGCAAATTTAAATGGTTTACAAATTGTAAATTCAGTCTATCCCTTTTTCAGGAAGCACAAGGATTCTCTCTTCAGAGGGTGATCAGCAGTGTGTGCATTAGTCAGTACCATCCCTTCTCCTGTTTCATTTTTTTTTCTGCTAGGAAATTTACTATTATTTGTACTTGGAGGTCTTTCCTATAATTATATTTGAAGCTGGGAATGAGGTGTGACATCAGAGGTAGAAAGAGATAAGAGGAAGTTAAAATTAACATTGGGAGCAAGTGAAGAAGGTAGTTGGGACTTCCAGAAAGGTGAAAGGAATGCAATCACTTCCCATCCTCAGAATCAAAGAAACAGAGCATTTTAATGAGGGGTGATTACTAGAGTCATATACTATATAGAGTTCAAAGATCAGAACTGGGAAAAGGGCCACTGCTTTGGATGCTTATGAGGGCAATAATCTCTTTTAATAATGCTATTTTCGTACTCATCAATAGATACAAAAGCTGAATTCAAACAGTTAAAAAAGGGAGAAGTAGAAGGGCTGCACTCATTGGGGCTATGGTTATATTTATTCTATTATTTCATTGTCCTGATACTGTTTCCTATTGATCCAACTTAAGGTCTGATCTAAAACTGATTTAGGTACACATGTGGTGACTGATAATGAAATGACTGAATTATAGAAATTTTTTTTTTAGAAATTCCTTTTAAAATGAAGCTAGTTTTTCTCTCTCAAAACTGAAAGGATTGTATTATTAGGGCTTCTTTAAGCAGTGAATTTACTGTACAAGTCACAATCTCACTGGGTAGCTTGCCTAAGTAACTTTGTTTAGAAGATAGATGGTTGGTTCAGATGCAAAAGGTGAACTCGGATTAAATAAAACAGCAAATTACAGAGAAGATGCACTGCCTACTTTGTGTTCTTCTTTTCTTTTATACCCCCACCTATAAAATACAATGACCTTATTAAGATTAGGTGTTCATGGTTCCCCTTAATAGACTGTTAAACAGACCAGACCTAGAAGTTCTGTTGACTGATGCTCCAGAATAAGGTAGGCTGCATTTCTACAAGTGACAACACTGATCATGCCACCCAGAAATGCCAAAGGAAGAGCTGCTTTAAGAAGGGAGCAGTCAGACCCCTAGAGCATCTACTATGCTTCCATCTGATTAGAACGAAGAATCAATATCATATAGAGAATGACAATGACTAAAATTGAGCCTTTCTGATAGCTAGGGGAAATTATCCAGATGACCAGGGCATATTGACTCTAAAGCAGAAGACCTGAATTCAAGCCACGGTGTTATTTATGTGATTATGAAAAAGTTACTTAACCTCTTGATGTATTTCTTCCTTGCACAGGAGCATAAG
Source organism: Vulpes lagopus (assembly GCF_018345385.1). Classification (NCBI taxonomy): domain Eukaryota; kingdom Metazoa; phylum Chordata; class Mammalia; order Carnivora; family Canidae; genus Vulpes; species Vulpes lagopus. The sequence goes on along the minus strand of NC_054825.1, from coordinate 95,154,601 downwards.
GACATCATGACATTTGGACTAACATCCTACAGAATTGTAGAGAAGGTCAAATATAAAACTCAAGCAAGGGATCCCTGGGTGGCGCAGCGGTTTGGCGCCTGCCTTTGGCCCAGGGCGCGATCCAGGAGACCCGGGATCGAATCCCCTGTCGGGCTCCCGGTGCATGGAGTCTGCTTCTCCCTCTGTCTATGTCTCTGCCTCTCTCTCTGTGTGTGACTATCATAAATAAATAAAAATTAAGAAAAAAATTAAAAAAAAATAAAACTCAAGCAACTATATATGAAAAGTGTTATGTTTTTATCTTGTCAATGCTTGGATTTTTATTTAACATTGCAAATATTTTCTGAGGGATGCGTGGGTGGCTCAGTGGTTGAGCATCTGCCTTCAGCTCAGGGCGTGATCCTGTGGTCCCAGGATTGAGTCCCACATCAGGCTCCCTGCATAGAGCCTGCTTCTCCCTCTGCCTCTGCCTCTGCCTCTCTCTCTGTGTCTCATAAATAAATAAATAAAATCTTAAAAAAAAACCAAATATTTTCAGAACAGATCTACCAACCTAGAAAATGTTAGTGATCAAGAACTCTTTAAAGAATACTGTTTCATTTAATATACTGAAAACCAAAAACACAATCATCCCACAAACAAACAAACAAACAACCTGAATTAGGAGAGAAGTCATTTGTCCAAGTAGTAATTTGAACAAGTAGTGAATGGAAAACTCTAGATAAAACTGTATTCTTGGACTTCCAGGTTTTTACATATTCATACAGCATGGCTAATGCAGGTACTTAATAATTAAAGATTTCAATGAAAAAATAAAAATAAGTGTAATCTTTTTCAAATCCAGTCAGGACCATCTTTCTATGAGATGAACCCACCTTCTAATACTTTGTTCAGAGTACTAGTACCTTACCATCTCTCTTCTATGAGGACTGCTATGAATCTGTAGCAGTAATAGTCATATTGCCCCCTTATCCTGCCCCTTGAATGGATCCACAGTGGAATGGTCCACATAGGGGCAACTGTCCTGGGCATTTGCTGCCTGGATTCCTAGAGTATAAGCTATGAGACTGGGCAGCTGTAAGTGGCCATGTTTCCTGCCATAAATTTCTGGAGAATAGAGAGGTGGTTTGGAGAAAGAAGAGGAGGGGAGAGGAAGGGAAGAGAGGAGAGCGGTATGGAGTGCAAGGGGGGTGGGTAGGGGAAGCGGTGAGGGTGGGGGAGAGAAAGCTACTATACAGAGTAGAAAAGAAACTTGTGAAGCCTAGGTCCTTTTAAGCTGAGTTTCAGGCCAGACTCTTTCCAGCCTTATTCACCAGCCTAGTTTTTCTCTTTTGAATTCCTTGATAGACATGCTGGTTAGCATATGAGCTTTGGGGTCAGCTGAACTGAGTTTAAATTCTATAGCCACACTTACTGGCTTGGTGATCTCAGGAAAGTTATTTAAACCCCAGAGCCTTATTTCCTTAATCTGTATCAGGGTATAAATGGTCCTTTCCTTGTAAGGTCTTTCTAAAGCTTAAATAGGGTACTGTGTATAAAATGCTTACTCCAGGCTTTGTACATCTTAGACAGTAAATGGTAACTATTAGACACTCATAGATTCATGGACTTAGACATTTGCTAGGGTAGAAAGAAATCTTTCATAGGAACCATCTGGCCCATTAATTCTCATAAAACCATCTGTGGAGTCTTACCTGCTTTGTAAATGCACTGGGAGAGGGCAAGGATAAAGGAGCTGGGGGGATTCTCCACCCTGACTTCTTCAAATAGAATGCCTCTGGTGTTTATCTGTCATATTTTGGCCTCCTACTTAAAAAATAATGTTAGAGTTCAGCAAAAAGAAAAGAGAATTGAAAACATTCCAGGGCAACTTTCAAATGTTATAAATGAGAGAAACAGATGCCGTGAGTGGAGTGACTTGCTTCATTGCCTATCTTGTGAGATGATTCTGGGAAGTACACAGACTCCCCATTAATATCAGCAAGCCTGAAGGGGTGTTTGTTTCATCACTGGGTCACCTTCACAGGTAATTCCCCAGGTACAAGGCTCCAGATGAGAGTGGCTCCATGTCCGAGTGCCAGAGTCTGCCTGAAGTTACAGATGGGGTCTGCAGCCAGATTAATCATCTGATACTATAAAGCCAATGTGTAAGCAGTTTAAAAAATGACAATGACTACACCCACTCTGCAGAATAAAAACTATTCTGTTCTCACCAGGTAGTTTAGGAATCATTAAAAACAAAAACTGCGAAGAATTTAAAATAGGCTTTGGAATGAACTTCTGATTCTTATGGGAAATGGGTAAAATCCTTAGTCATGTACAAGAAAGGGAATTGTCTCTATTGTGGTCCAGTCTAGCTGTCTCTTCATCATTCATGGTTTGTTGATAGAGTTAACATCCCACCCCAGCCTGGACGATGTTTCTCCTTTCTTCAATCAAGGTTTTAGTCATAATTATGGTGAAATTTTAGTCTCTGCATCTGCAATGGCTCAAAGATAATACTGTAAATCAACTGATTTCTAAGAAACCTTCAATTCTGAAAAATGCCGGTTGCCGGCTAGGAAATAATCATGATTAAGATGACATTAATAGACAGTGTTTCTCGAGCACTGCAATGCTTCTGCTAGGTTGCAGGTTGACAGGAAGAGAACCACTCCCAACACATGTACATACTTCAAGGTTACATTAAGTTCTTGATTTAATTAGCCAAAGATGCAAACCTAATCAGAAGAGAGGTAGTCACACAGGATAGGAGCGTATGCAGCACATCTCCACGTAGCTCCCTGGGCTCCCCCCAAATTGTAACAGGAGCCCACAGCTGCCTGAGGCAATGTGCACACAAAGAGGACAAATGGTCATTCTTGCCCTGCCACTGCCTTTTCAAATCCAAGGTCTGGGTCATTTTCTGGAAGGAATCATGTAACAACCTATTTGCTTCTTGACCCCAACTCAGCGTCGGCAAGATGCATCTTTCACCAGGGAGTCAGCAGTCTCAGGGCCTGGGTGCCCCAGAATGGAAACTCTGCTTCTGAGTTTCCAGAGTTTTGGGAAACCCTATGTTCCAGTGAGTATTCCCTGGGTGCCCCCATTCTGGGGTATACTCTCATGCAGTGCGCAATTGAATCCCCACGAAAAGCTATTACAGATTCACAGTCACTATCCATAGCCTTAGGCTCATCTAAATTTCTAAATTCAGAACTTCCAGATTTTAGACAGGCTGTATGGTACACAAGACTTACTAATTTGTGCGTCTCCCCACCCCCCCCCCCCGGTCCCCTACCGTGAGATCTGAGGCAGTAGCCAGCAAGTGCTCACTTTATACCTGGAATAAAGACAGACTATGAATTGCCTTACTTTGGTTCAGTCAGAATTTGCTGCAAATTAGTTTGTGCTGAATGTGTGAATGAATGATCATTTGGTTCCAGGAACATCGTGGGTGTTGCCTGCAGGCCAGGGTTTGTTGACCTGTAGTATGACCTTCATCCTGCAGTGAGGAATTTCAAGTTTAGAGAATTTAAGCAACTCACCCAAGGTTACAAGCAGTAAGTGGTAGGGGAAAAAAATCCCAACTGAAGTCTGCCTAGACTCCAAGTTTGTTTCTTTAATAACAATACCATATACCTACCTTGGCTCTCTGTCACATTGAGGGAGGTTTCCATTTTCTGAGTCTTTCTAATAGGGTCTGGACCAGGGAGAGGGCAGAGAGGCACTGACTTCAGGTGCAAGACAAAAGGGAAGATGCCAAACAACTCAGTTACCAAGATAAAAAATTTAAAATTCAGTATATTAACAATTTAACTTAATACAAAAAAAAATCCCTGATGAACCAAATATAAAACATTTAAATCAAGATGTGATCAGTGTTATTGGTTTTTCATTGTGTCCAAGACTGCACTATGGCTCCAACAGCACTGCTGTCTGGTTGCTGTCTGAGTACTGCTCTTTCTCAGTTCTCACTGCAGTAAGAGGGAGTATGACAGCGCATTCCCTTTTCAAGGAGGGTGGCTCTACACTGGGGCCCAGGAGAAGCAGCGTTCCAATGCACAGAACCCATGCACATCACTATGCTCCCTGATTACTGGGATGAAAAATCCCTTCTGGCTACCCGGACATGATTGTTAAACTGCTACATCCCAGCCTCAATTACACAAAGAGAAGGGCTGATACTGTTCATAGATATTTCAACAGAGTTGAGGGATTGGAATGGAAATGTTTAAGTTGGTCTACTTTCACGTTCAGGATTGCTATCAGCCAAGGCTCAGGAGAAAAGAGAATCCACTTTAATGAAGAGAATTTTCTGAAGGAATGAATTACTGGGTCAGGTGACAGTAAGAGTATTGGATACCGAGAGATAAGCAACAGCGGGAAGCTGATAGCACCCTCTGGTCTAAAGGGAAACAGGTAATAAAACTGGTGTTTCCAGAATCGGAGAGAGCTTGAACAGTGAGAAGGGGCTGCCAGACAGGAGCCCTGGTTGTGAAGGGGCCCTGCCCAAAGCAGGGAGGAAGAGGGGAACCCAAACTCTCATTCCCCTGACTGGTAGGGCAGAGCTGGCAGGGAGCCTGCTGGTGCAGGGGGATCAGTCTCCTGGGGAAGAGAAAGGCATCAAAGAGACAAGAGAGTATCTGGGGCAGGGAGAAACTGGAAAAAACCACACAATGAGTTGTGTTCATTGATTTTCACAAGCTCAGATTCCTATCAAGGTACTCCTGTCTTTTAGTGACAGAGCCAAGAAGCTGTTTGTTGAAAGCAGGAGGAATGCAAAGATAGTCACCACTTAATGTTATCACTACCACCTAAGGAAAATAAATGCTTTTATGCAAGATTGTTATTGATTACAGAATATTATTCCCATTGTGCAAAAAAAAAGAGACTGATTTCCTTCCCCTGTTTTCATAATCATAAGAACAATTAAATTGCATAGAAAAGAGAAATACTTATGCTAATGTGAGGCCTTGCAATATGACTTAGATTTCTTTATTCTCCTAACCCAAACAATAAGAGAAAGAATAGAAAAGAAAGCAGGAAGATTTTAAACACTAAATGATCCTTCTGAATCAGCATTCAAAGACAACAGAAGGACTCAATGGGGATTTAAGTGAAGTAGCTATTTTTGTACATATTGTAAGAGCATGGTTAAAGAGTGATGGTCATTTACTTGGTATGACTCATGGCCACTGACGTAGACACATTCGGGAAGAAGCTGCGAAATCTAACTTGGGGTAACTCTACATTCGCCGTCCATATGCATAGCTACACTGGGATATTATTTACTCTGGTATTCTGATGAGTAAGGAGGAGGAGGAGAATGAGAGCAGCATAGTTACCTGCCCCTGGGGTTGACCAGGAAACAGTCTACCATGACAGCAGATCTCTTGGTTCTGGTCCTTTTGCATGCCTTCAAGTTTTATGCCATAATTTATGACCAAATGGCTTTGCTGGTCTCTTCTAATGCTGTGTTAACTTTCTGCTGCTACTGGGCTCGGTTCTCCATGGGTCACCTGGATCAAAACAATGGCCAGCCTTTTAAATGCCCTTATCATAGAATTGGATAAGTTACTTGAGGTTAAAGTAAGCCATCACATAGAAAATGCTATTAAATTTTTTCCTATAATTATATCACACATATCTCCAAAAGGAGTTTTCAGGCTATCAACCTTATTGGTAGGATTTTGTTTCATGTTGATAGCACTATTTCCTCCTTTGTGTGGACATTTAGCCATATTTTAAATATTCAGTTTCTTTTTCTGCCTCAGCTTTCCACTTTCCACTTTAATAGAATGAAACAATTTTTTTTTTTACCTTTCTTTTTTCTTTCAGACACTCCCAAAGGAGGAGACACCAAAGTAAATTTTCAGGACAAATTGGTTTTGGGGAAGTGCTTATTCATTAAATTAAGTATGGCCAGTGTTTATTATTTTTTCTGTATATAACATTGGACTTTGTGTTGGGAATTTAAAAATACATAAGGCTCAGGCCCTCATTTTCAGAAATGTCAAGTCTGATGAGGGAAACAAACTTGTAAAGATAATTTCATCTAATGTGTTAAAGATAATAACCAAAGTATAAATACACTTTCCTGGATGTAGGCATTCTGAGCCAACATGCATAAACAATTAGAAAATAAATTCAAATACTTGTATTTACAACAGCATGGTAATGGTGATTAATTAATTAATGTAACATGCATAAAACAGCCTAATGCTTGTCACATATGCATCCAAAAATGATTTGTATTATTTATTGACTCCAAAAAATTATTTGCACCATGTATTTCTCCCTTCTAAAATTTTCTGTTAGGCAATGACAAGGATCATCAATGCTAAGCTAAACAGAGCTGATACAATTGTACACTCCATGTGTATGTGTATACAATTAAAGAATCATGAATTTTGTTTTATAGTGTAACTGACATGCACCCATTCTGAAGATGAAAAGACTGAGGTTTAGATGGTTTGAGTGAGTTGCCCAAGTCACTGAGCTGTTTGGAGAACCCATGCTTGGTAATCCTGTACAGTACCTTACACTTCAGAGAATGGCTATCTTCCCTGCTCACTTCATCCTCTCCCTGTAGTTCTGTCTGCATTAGAGATGTCCCTCCTCCCATGAAAATTTCTGATTCATGCTTCTTTGACAGTGAAGCTGAGCTGTTCTAGCATTGATGAAGTGTGAATGAGATGCTGTTGTTAATACAAACAGAGGCACCCTCTGGGTATTATGCATTTATCAGATCAAGCATCAAAATATGAAACTACAAAAAACAACTAATGAAAACAAAATGAATATTGTTAGCTAAATTAATGCTGTCATCTTCCCCAAGTGTGTCTTCAAATGAAATGGTCCAACAGCAAAAATAGAACAAGCTGGGAACACTTAGTTCTATGGTGTAGAGAATTTGAAACACAGACTTATTTTCCAATGTGTTAAACTGCTCAAGTGTCAGTGGTGAATGACTATTAGCATGTGAGGACCCCAGAAAAATCCAGTATGTCCCCTCCCAGCATTTCTTACAGAATTACAGCATAGAACAATAACAGCTACATCAATAAAATGAATCTGGATTTTGGAACCCTACCCAGAGATACCCCCCTGCCTCCTACTCACTCACCTACTTACTTTAGGAGTTTTAAAGGCATTGCCACTGCCCCCTTCCACTGCCAAAATATTTGACTGCCTTTGCAGCTGTGCTTTGCTTCACAGACAGCAGGAATACCAAATCAAGAAAGCATATTGCTGTGCATATTTATTTGTTGAAACTAAGTAATACTCCTGAGAGTAGTGAAATTTGTATCTGTACCTATTAAGCTCATTTTCTATCCTTTTCAATTCAGTGGTTTATCCCTTTGTGGTCCATGCTTACATGCAGAAACACTCTAGTTTCTGTGTACTGGAAGCATGGTGGTAGGTCAAGGTTTGCTCTGTCACCTCTAGAGTTGCCTGGGTTTGAAGATAGTGGCAATTCGAGTACTGATGGTTCAAGGTTGTTTTGTCATAAAAAGTGGGTGGGAAGGAGCCATTGATTATTCCTTTAATTTCTCTATTGTCCAGCATGTCTCATGAATGGGATTCTGCTAGAGGAAATCAGAGTGAGAAGCTAAGGCACCTTCTCCTATAAATGCTGTCCAAAATCCAACGTGGATAATTCTGGCCAATGAGATCAACCCAGATGCCAGAAAATGCACATTGAGCATGACATGCTCAATGGCTAAGACCTTCTGACCATCACTACAGTCACAACGATCCTTGCCTGACAGTGATAATTGCAGAGCATAGATTTTATGAGAGTCTTTGCGTAACTGATCTAAAAACATTATGATGTTATTTGCTTTAACTCTTTCAAATCTCAAAATTTAACACTTTATTCAATTTGCACTGAAAATTTGGAAGTAGAAAAGATATTGTGTTTGGCATCCCAAAGGTCACAGTACAGTAGCAAAGACATGGGCAGGTAGTACTAAATAATATGAGTGATGCCATAAGGTTGGCTGGGATGTGTCAGGGAGAGGTGGGATTACTTAGAGAAAGTAGGACAGTGATTGACATCTAACTGATCCTCGAAGAATAAGTAAGAATTCTCTGAACAAGGTAAAAGTATTAGAAACAGAAGGAAGATTGCATGTGAGAAGTATTATGGACACTGTGATAAAAATCGGCTGCTTCTTGAGATTTGTCATTCTACTTCGTGGTGTCCATTTATTTTACCTGGAAGAAAATAAATTAGTAGCATGTGAAAAACAACAACAACAACAAAAAAAAAAAATACAAGACATAGGTTCCTTCAGTCTTTTGGGCCTAAATATATGTCCTCATGAAATCCTTATATTCAGGCCACACTTGAACCATGCTTGAGACATTATGTAACTATAGAAATATTGCAGGATCTCACTGACCATCACCATTCAGTCAGGATTGGAGGTTAAAACTTATAAAGAGATTTTTATATTCCTTTTTTAAAAATATTTTATTTATTCATTCATGAGAGACACACACACAGAGAAGGCAGAGACACAGGCAGAGGGAGAAGCAGGTTCCATGCAGGGAGCCCAATGCGGGACTTGATCCCGGTACTCCAGGACCACTCCTTGGGCCGAAGGCAGGCGCTAAGCCGCTGAGTCACCCAGAGATCCCCCAGATTTTTATATTCTGATAAAATGATCGATGCTTATGCCATTTTTGCAACCATACCACCTTTCCAAATGCGATTCCAGTAATATTATTTCCTAGACGACTTGGTGCCAGATCATGTTGGATATGAAATTTCATGCTGAAATTCTCTGAGGTGCTCATCTATTTGACATTAGAAATGCCTCCAGAGAATTTTCTAGTCAGTAAGCTTGCATAATTTTTTGTTACAGAAATTAAAGGAACAACTATTCATATAAATGACATTTTTAATATGTAGGGAGAGTCCTCTTCTAGGTCAGTAGAGTACAGGAAATATAAATTATAGGAAATTTCTTCGGTGAGATATAGATACCTAGGCTTAGAAAGTTTTATCAGGAAACTACCTGTAAATTCAAAGACATAGGATATAAGTCTGCATAAATCTGGGCCATACGGAGAAAGTTCCCTATTAAGAAATCCTTAAAATGAAGTCTAGAAATTGGCCTTTCAACTTCTCACATAACTTGACATTAAATGTCCTAATCACTAATAGGGAAGCCTAGGAACTGCTTGGCTAATAGCACAGGGATATTGCAGTGTTGGTGATTGCATCCATTAATAACATGAGTGTATGGATATTGGGTTTGGTATATCATTAACTCATCAATATACCTCTCATTACATTTTGTAAAAGGCTATTTGGTGAAATTATTGAAAGAACCAAGTGTTCTATAGCAATTTAGGACTAAACGAACATTCTTTTGTTTTTTTACTATATGTTAGGTATTGCATTAGCATTCAACAATGCAAAAAAAAAAAAAAGACAGAAAGAGAGAGAGAGAGAGATAGTCTTTGTTTTGGGAGAGGGCAATGAGTGCACAGTCGCTATGGTCAGAAGCTATATTGTTTTCTCCACAACCGGTCTTCCTTCTGTCATCATAAATGAGCCATGCAAAAACCTTTTTTGGGGGGGAAAAAAGTCCCCACAGAATGGAAACACTTTTATCTGTGGTTACAGTCTGTTCTTTCTTCTCTTTCCTCACAACCTAATTATCTAGACCCCAGCAAGGATAAGAGTAGTAGGACATGAGTCAGAGAACTATTGGAGGTTAGAGATGGGGATATATCATATAAAACCTTGTAGGCATGTTGGAACTTGGGCCATTACTTTGAATGACATGGTAAACTATTAGAGAGTTTGAGGCAGAGAAAAGTATGGTATTATTTAACTTTTAAAAAGATCATTCTGGGGATGCCTGGGTAGCTCAGTGGTTGAGCATCTGCCTTTGGCTCAGAGAATGATCCTAAGTCTGGGGATTGAGTCCCACATTGGGCTCCCTGTGAGGAGCCTGCTTCTCCTTCTGCCTACGACTCTGCCTCTCACTCTGTTTCTTTCATGAATAAATAAATAATATCTTTAAAAAAATAAAAATAAAAGGATATATACTGTATGGTGAGACTAAACCACAAGCCATAAAGATTAAAGAAGGGATCCCAGAAAGACCTCAAAAATTCAGGTGATAGATAATAGAAGCTTGAATTAGATTGGCAGTAGTAGGTGTGGTGAAAAGTTCTTAGTTCTGGAAATATTTTGAAGGTGGGGACAATAGGATTTTTCTGACAAGTTGAATGTGGGATGAAAGAAGGAATTCAAAGATGAAATCACTCATTTGTCCTTTCGATATTTATTCATTTAACTCAGCTGAGTAAAAACTCATGGGCAGGAATCTTAGGCACAATATCGCCATTGCATCTTTCCATCAGAAGAAGATCTGTTTGAGAATGTGGTACAGACACTACAGCTGCCCTAAACTGGAGTGGTCCAAATGTTACCATATTTCATTCCATGCTCAGTGGTAGCAAGCAGTCTGTCCAGCTGAATTTCTTATAGAACTGTGTCTACAAAGTGCAACAACAGACTCTATCAGGATCTATCTTAGCTTTGGTAAAAGAAACAAGATCTGATTCTGGAGCATCTATTCTTCACTCATTCTAACTAGAGAAGCTAGGGCTCAATGTCAAAATACTGTAATTTAACACTTGGGTTGATTTTGGGGGAATGTAAATCCACAAAGGTTATAGAAATTATAATGATACACATGACCCAAATAAGACCCAACCCAGATTTTCTCAAAGTTTTTTCTTTTCCTGATACACACACCCCAAATAAGACCCAACCCAGATTTTCTCAAAGTTTATTCTTTTCCTATTTTACTGCTACTCAGCCTAAAACCTGTAGTAAGAGATTAGGATTATCTAATATGGGGTTTTAATTTATACCTGATTTATCAGCCATATGACATATTTTAGATATTAAATGTATCACTGTTGTTATGGCAATGTTATCATTTTTCATATTTTCTTAATAATCACAGACACTCATGGATGGAAATAGGTGAAGAAATCATTTAATTTCCTATTGTTTCTAGGAAGATTGGGTTTAATATTTTCCAGGGAAGCTTCCAGGGAAATTCTCATAACCTCAGTGAGTGACCCAATTTTCCTTAAAAATAAAGAACTCTGTGTTAGGAAAAATGTTCCTGATTGTGGGCCCCTCAGAGAAGCTCCAATTGCCTCCAGATCAGCCCCATTCCACTTCTAAGGAGGTGGCTTAGATGGTACATGATGATCAAGGGCTAATACTAGGCCACATTTCCAAGAGAGCAATTTCTCTTTGGCACATCATGGGATTTATTTATTTTAACTTAATCAATGTACTGATTCTATTTTTTTAAAATATACATGGAAATAAATACTATTTTTTAAGATTTATTTATTTGAGAGAGTGTGAGCACAAACAGGGGAGGGGAAGGGCAAAGGGAGAGGGAGAGAGACTCTCAAGCAGACTTCCCACTGAGCACAGAGCCTGATGTGGGGCTCAATCCCAGTACCCTGAGATCATGACCTGAGCCAAAACTGAGTCAGATCTCAATCAACTGACCCACCCAGGTGCCCCAATACATAACTATTAAAATATACTTCTGTCTTTGTACCACCCAAAGTCATCTTGAAAAATGGAAGATGGATCTATGTAAAGTGTTGGTCCTGCCATGCCTTCTGTGCACTGATCTTTACAGGATAGCTGTGATTGTCAAGTTCTGCTTTTTAGCCCATAAATGTCTTGGCTCTAAAGTGAGGATGTTAGGCCAGATAAATTCCGAAGTTCCTTCAATCAGTAAAATCCTCAGGTTTCTTTTCAGTTCAGTGTTAACTGAAAACAAAGTTCAGCAAGCCCTGCAGGCACCTCATACCTGTCTGAATGCAATCACATGCCTTCTCCGTAACTTTCCTCCCCTAGTCCAGATGTACCAGTTAGGGCCTTCTTTTTTGTCTCTTACATACAGTGTTTCAGCTTTTCCAGTGACACCTCTCTGGCTGTGCTTGGAAGGGAAAGGTGGTGCTGGAGCTGACAGTGTGACTAGCACCATGTCAATCACCCAGGCAGAGACACGCGCAACACCCATGATGTGTGGTAGATGGCAAAGTTAGCAAGTAAAAATAGCTGGGAGGATGGAAAAGCCCCAAAGGTGTGAAGTCTCTAGCTTTTTTTTTTTTCTCCTTGAGTTTTCCTTTTTATTATTATTTTTCTTTCCTTCTTATTTACTAATCTTCATGTTCCAAAATGTAGTGGAATTATTTAGAAATACAGAAGATAATATTTGAGTTTGCAAGCAATTATCTTCTGATTTAATAAAAAAAAACCTGAGAAGTGAGTTTTATCCATCTAGAAGTGTTTATTAGTATTGTGAAATCCTCAGCAAGACCCTTGGAGCAGATCTGATAAGAAGAATTATCAGAATTAGGGGGGCTGTGAATTAGGGAGTTAGCTTGGACCAAAGGAGTCAACCTCTTTTATACCTTTGGACTTAAGCTAGGCTAAGGGGTAGCAGGATAAATAAGAACACCGAGTACTCGTTTTATGTCATGAATTAGTTGGCTAGGTTGTTGTCTTATTAGAACCCATCAAATGTTTCCATCATCCCATTTTCCTACTGATCACACACAAAAGGATGAGCTGTAGAACTCACATTTTCAGCATCAGAGAGAAAATGGGGGTATTACCATAGTAATGAACACGGTGCATAGAAGGCCAAGTGTTAACACTTCATAGAAGACTGTATTTTCTAACGGACCAGGCACATTGTGTGCTTTTCTCCCAGGGTGGGTACAATAGATCAAATGTCTCCAACCAGAGACATGCTTTATCATTAGGTCTAAACAGGTAAGTACATAACCCCAGACAACATGGCCCACAGAGAGTTTGGGTTCAGGGTGCTCACCCAAGTTCACTTGTGCTTTTTCTGTCAACACTTATCCACTCATCTCTTTGGCTACCATAATTTGCTGCCTGTAAGGTTTTTCAGCAAGTGTAAATCACTGTGATTTTTCAACATTTAATTAATGATAGATTCTCTTATAAAGGGGAAATATTCACCTTTATATCCTACCCAGCGGCTACTGTGTCTGTTTCAAATGTATGTGAATCAAATTTATGATCTCCCTTGATCCAAAATAATATACTCCTCAACATGCTTTACCATAAAGGAATTTAAAAAAGAGAAAATTATTTTCCACTTAATTTTTTAGACAACTAATTTATTTTTTAAAACAAAGTTTTGTTTTGTTTTTTAAACCGTATTATAATTCACTCACTGATCTAGGCATGGGGGATAGAATGGTGAACAAGAATGAACATCTCTTACTTATAGGCCTTACAAGTCAATAGGGAACTTAATGCCATTAACTTAATGTTTTGAGTATTATGATTATGTTAGTCTTAATTTGTAAACACAATAACTTATGAGAATATTAATGGACACTGATTATTCATGGCAATTGCCTGCTATGCAGAATGCCATTATCTGTAATCTCATGTGAGTGTGTTAATGTGAGTATGTGTGTCTGAATGCTTACAAAGAACTACACCGTGTGGTATAAATTGTCAGTTATGTTCACAATACTGTGAATTTCAGTAAGGATTGTCATTAAAGGCTCATAAATTCTAGCAGTAAATTCATCTCAGAAGCACAGATGAAAAAAAAGAAAAAAAACATAGATTATGCAACATGTATCATTTTATGAGAGTCTTTAAGAATTATATGAGTAATGTAATTCAGTGGGAAAAACAATAATCGATAAATAATTAGTGAAGTAGATTTCAACCAGCAAGGATTCCAACATAGAATTTTTTTTCTGTTTAGCTTTGAATGTATTGAAGAAAATTTAAAACCCACAATTTGCATAGTTTGCCTTCATAACTTCATGTAATAACTGGATAAGTCACTTATATATTTATTTTACTATCTCAGGGGAAAGACATTTATCAGACAGCAACATTATAATCAGACCCCATGTGAATTTCTTCGAATTTTAGAGAAAAGGAAATAACCACCAGCCTAATAAAAAAAAAATGCTTTGACTTTTTATTTTTTGAGTCTCAAGTGAACTCTGAGACAATAAACATCCACTGAAGTTGATAATTCAGCAAATCTGCCCATGTAGATTTGTGTTAAAAGCATCTTCCTTAAACACCGACTAAAATCACATTTATTTATGAATTTTAGCACTAAGTACAGGTTCCTGCATAAACTTGGCTTGTGTGCAGTAAAAATGTGCAAAGCACAACATCAGGCCACAAGAAGAGGGCTCTTGGCTTTTATGTGCATTTGGAATAGTTATTTTCAGGTGAAACATTTAAACATCAGAGAGATCTTTCAGCAAAATGGCCAATTTTGTGAATGCTTTCTTTTCTCATGTCCTTGGTTGATGATATGAATTCTATTTTAACAGAGCAGAGGCAAGAGTATGCAATCGGTGTGCTATACGTGCCTACATGTGAATTAGACTCAAATATTTGTCTGAAATAAGTTATATTAGCATTATTACTACATTAAATGAGTAACTTAAATGAGTTATAGGCAGAATATGCAGTTATAATTACTACTCTTCTAAAATCTGTGCTTTTGGAGATCAGAGTGAGTGCAATAGCTCTCTATCTGTGATATCCTAAGTTGCAAAGAAAATTGACTGATCAAATTCAGTGATATTATAGGAGAAAGACCTGGTGGCTGTACTAATCATCCTGGCAGTGCCCTTTGAAGATTCGGATGGGAATGGTAGCAACAGTCAAATGAATGGCTAGCAAAATTAAAATTGATGACCACATTACATATTATACTAGAGCTCATACATTACCGTCAATGAAAGGAACCATGTACAAATAGAAAAGCCACTATTTCTGCTAGTTCCTAATTATATCACTTTTTTCCATCTGTTCCCATTCTAGCACCTTAACTCATTCTAGTTGAGAAAGAAACAGGTTTCTTTAGGCCTGAGGCACCAAAGTAAGGGCTTTTTAAAATACAAAATATAATACAAATGTGAAATAACAATTTTTATCACCTTGTTGAAGGATTACAAGGCCACTGGAAATATGAGATGGTGTGAAGGTTAGTGCAATATAAAGAGAAATATGGTTCCTGCTCCAAGCTGTTACTATGGGATTTTTGGCTTTGATATGCCAGACACGGTGGCAGGCCTTGATAGGTTTGTAGCACACAGGTAACTAATGCTTTACTGAACAGTAGAAATAGAAGACCAAATGATCATTGTCTGTGGAAGGATCCACATCATTTCCAAGTTCGAAGCAAATAAACAGATGAACAGACAAGGAACTTGCAAGTTGTGATCAATGGGGCCACGCAATGGAGAGTACTTTCTGGGGAAGGAAGGGCACATTTAGTTTGAGGGTCAAAGAGAAGTAAGACTTGTGAAGGCCTAGCATTAAGGGAAATGAGAAATTCAGTACAGAATCATTGGTTGAAGCTACAGCAAAACATCTGTTCCAAAGTCTGGCCTGTGGAAGATCATGTGCTGTTCAGTACAACCTTCTGTAGGGCAAGGATTCATGTTCTTAATCTTTCCTGCACCTTTGCACTGCAAGCACTGGTACTTATTTTAATACATATTTGTGATTTTTTTCTATTTTGATTCTTTATTTCTCTCAGTTTGGGATGTCTTAGCTATCAAACCTGGCCTCTTTAGCCTTTACCACCAAGTCCATACCAGTTGTGCATGTTATTGCAGAATAATCTTGTGTTTTCCAATGGAATGCCTCTCCTAGCCCTTCTGACAACTTCAAGGTTCAACTCAAGGAGTATGTCCTCTATACTAGTTCAGCTAGGAGATGATCCCCTTCCCTCTAGCCTATCATTGCTCTTTGTAAACACTTATTTTGTAGTACCCACCACAATGTGTTGAAATTCTATTTACATTTCTGTTTCTCTACATAGACTATAAGTTCTTTGAGAATAGGGACTTCTCACCAGCACCTGGTTCACTGCATAATGTGAAGTTGGTTCTTAATAAATATCAACTATTTGCTGACAAGAATTTCAGCATTCACTGAATAAAAGAATGAATGACTATAAGAAGGATTGATCATATGACAACTCTAGGGCTGCATTGATTAACCTAACCAGCTGAACTCCCTTACAAGTGGGGATATTCATAGGAAATTGACACATTTTTCAAGTATGGAATCTGCTTAGAAAATTGAGAAATCAAAGCAGCAAATCAATACTTAAAAAGAGTCAGAGAAAAAAAAAAAGAGTCAGAGAACTAAAACTTCTTGATGCCCAAATGCATATAAACCTGAGGCAAAAGAAAAATTGTAAAATTAAAGAATGGAAGTGTCTTTAGGAAACATCTAACCAAACTTCCAGAGAGAACATAAATGAACTTTTCCATAGGTTACCACAAGGTTGTTGGTGAAGGACCAAAATCCAAGCCTCCAAACATTCCCATTCCTGTGCCATTTTCTCTACTCTCACTGTTGTGACAACTCCCATTTCCAATGCTTATGCATCCACCATAGAATGCAGATAATGTGTTTCTCTTCTGTTTTGCTCTCATGAATAATTTTCAGCAACTTTCTGTTGCCCTGCTGGGTTTACCCTTGCAAAGGACATCTGGTCATGCAGCAGAGAATCACCCAGTACCTTTCCAATATCCCTTCAGTCAATCAGTCAACAAGTTATTTATTGAGCTGTTGCTGATGTGCCCAACACAGGGCTAATATGATAGAGTTGGCTGCTTTTAAGCTCAATGCATCAATTAAATAGCACTTTGCATGATTTTGACTTGGCATACCTCAAAGGACAATATTTTTCAAGGCCACTGTGAACTCAGTAATGGGAAGCTTACCCGGTAATTAATTTTACATAGAATCGTGCGTTTTGGCCTGATCCCCAGTGTAGGCTTTAAGGCTGTCTACACAAAACATCCAGCACCCAATTTTGTCCTCAGATGTTCAAAGACCATGTCCATCTGGTCTTTACATTTTATGACTGAAACTGAATACCCAGAAAGCAATTGAATGAGAAAGACATTCTTTTCAATGTGAAGTTTTGAATATTTCATTGTACTGAGGATTGAGGCCAGGAGTTTGTAATGGGAGTGAAAATGACCATGACCACTAGGGGCTTGTGACAATTTTTGCTGATGTTTTGGCCTCAAAATAGCCTACGCTTTGTGACTCAGTCTTCACTTGAAATATAAATAGATGGATGAAACCTTTTGGACAAGGGACTCTCCTATAATGCAGTCCATTAAGTCATGCTGTATTTTAGGCAGTGGACCTGAGGAGTTGCTACCAAGGGAGGCTAGCTGGCTGGGCAGTAGCAGGGATCAGGGGCATAACCATATCCTGAATCTGAGCATATTTATGTTTTTAAAAACTGTATTTGCCTAAGATTCAAATATACCTGGGCATCCTATATTTTTAGTTGCTAAATCTGGCATTTCTAAATCAGGACCTTCCATCTGTTGGTTTCTTTCAGGCCAAGAAGGAGTTTGGGGTGTTATTGCAGGACTATAGATTCCACCCAGCAGAGCTATGGGAATTAGTCACAACTCACCTGACTGTAAGGGTTTAGCAAGGTCAGACTCTTGGATAATGCTTGAATGGGAAACTGCCTGGAAATAAGCTTTATGGGTAACATTGCATATTGGTTAAGATAATGAGTCTGGACTCAGGTGGCATGAGTTTGAATCTGGACTCTGCTACCACTAG